>NC_066357.1:3206657-3506657 GCF_024516045.1 Bombus affinis | reverse complement strand
AAAATTCTTGCGTAAGTCGAAAGTAATACGTAAACTGCCGATGTTTATGCGTTTATAAGAAGTCTAAAGATGTCAGAACGTACAGAATAAAGGGAATTTTTGAAACCTCGTAGTACTTACAATATTTAGTAAACGAATCGAAAATTTCTTTAGCCTTCAGTCTTTTTTAGTCGTGTTCATAGAAATATTTTACAATTTACGTAAACGTCCACAGTCTGGTAATACGATTTCTGATCTCCAACGAGTTTGTCTCCTGCGTGGTTCAATGAACGCCTGTGCGCAGGGTCAAAGAACATCGGAGGACATCGAACGCATTAAGATACAAGTTGGAAATATAAATCTATTTTTAAACGATGTTAGAGAATTTTCCTTGACTTTCGTCAACGTCGTAAGAAGCTAAAGTAAAAGTACAAAAACGTATATATCATAGATACGATCTGAACAGGTAGTCGATTATTTACGAGGATGTCGCCGTGATTCGTCTTATGCGATTTGCCACAGTGTAAATATTAATTTAACCCCGCGGTAATCGTGATTTTCACCGACATTACGAGCGGAGTCCGGCAAGATCGGCGACCGCACGAATGAATCAATAGCCAAGCACGACGCACCGTTATTACGCGCTCGTATTAATAACGAGCATTAACAGACGATACGCACCGCGGCCGGCTGCGTAAAACACGTAATTACACCGCGATATTAATGATCGCCATTAATTCCACGCTGAAAATCGTCGGCCGTTGATGCTCGACGCCACCTAGAAACCGGCTTTCGATTGACACACATTCTCTCGCCCGCTCGCTCGCGTACCAAAGAGTCCATGGTTCGACTCGACGATCGGCCACGTTCCCGCTAATTGTTTTCCGCGAACTGTCTACCTCGAAAATTTATACTCTCTGCCTCGATGAGGACGAATGTACACTGGTACCCGAAAGTATTTAAACACTTACCATAGAAAACATTTATGTCCATGTTGGGTGTATCATACAAAACACATCGGTATTTCTTTAGCACTGTAACGAGGCACGGCCGCAATGATTATGTTGGTAAAGTTTGAAATCAATCTGAAAATGTATATACCATAGCATCGACAGTGGTACAAATTAAAAAATGTAAGTCGTAGAAGAGGAGCTTCTTAAGCCAGTGTTGTCGTAAAGTTAAGGTAAGATTATAATGGCGTAGCTGTCATCTGACGCAAAACTGATGGAATTGTAAATATGCCGTTTTACATGATAAAAGTACGAACACAATGTACACTTATCCTAATTCTAAAATTCTATTCAATAAAAGTAAATTTGACACTTTTTCAATTGTGCCACTATCAATGCCAAGCAGCGATATAGAACATATATACATACACTTCAAGTATACATACATTCCTTCCGAACTCCACCAGTATTATCACGCCAGTGCTAATGAAATTTCAATATGATTCGTGTAACTCTCATAATAATTCATAAAAGGTGCCTACAAAACTTCGAATACTTCCGTATATCTGTATATCATAAGTAATCGGTAAGATCGTCGATTTGTTTCTCGATGAAAAAACGTTATTATCTCGAAAGGCCGATCTCCATTTGGAAGGCTGACTTCTCGCGATTTCAGGCGTTCTCCGGATACGAAAAAGAACCGTTCGCGAAAAATTCCGCGCCATTACCGATTAATTGCTGATATTTTACCCGAAACATGGGCGAACTAACGGCCAGGAGATTGGATTTTTCTCGGTGGCCACCGATAATCGTTTTTACTTCTCCCTTTTTCTGTAGAATCTCGCGTGCTTTATCGGCCGGAGGATTTCGGCGAGCGGGAATATTCTTCTGCGGACCACCTCGAAACCGCTTTACTGACCGGAGGCTGTGCGTGTACAATTGTTGGCACACATTCGACGCTATGGCGAGGCGATCGGATCCGGAGGATTCAACCGGTTCGCCGGAATCGATTTTTTCTTGCTCGAACATCGCGGCTCGCTAGTCTAATTAACCGGCTCGTTCGCTCCCTGGCGCCATCATTTTATGCTTTTCCGTTGTCCCCCGTGCAATCCGTGAGTTTTATGGATGCAGATTGTTGTACTGGAGAAACAGTAAAAATTTCATGTCTTCGCCAGCACGCTATAAAGTATTCAATACTTTGACAGATAATATGACTGTGCTGACGCAAATTCATATTTTTATAAGTACAGCTGAAGAAATAGAATCTAAGCGGAAATTTGTACCATCTGCTAAATATTTTGCTAAGCACTCTATTTTGAATATTCCATACATTTTTCGTGAATACTGATGTCGTGAATACATCGTTCACTGTTTTGTATATCTTCCTAATCCACTTTATTAAATCGTAAAACAAAAGCGCACCAGTTGCGTCGCTAATGTTATGTACAATCAAACGATCTTTAGATAAGATCAGAAATTTTTAGATAATTACACGGAGGCAACGTTGGTGATGGCGAATATGTTGAACCTATCTTTCCTCGAAATTGCATTACACGATTCGCTCTAGACTAGAATCGCGTGTAGGGAAACGGTATTGGAAAGTCGTTGCTCTCAGCATTCAGCGAGGCGCACCTACGCGACAGTTGGGGTCAGGTTTCGAGGAAATGCCAATCAACGATCGATCAACGATCACGCGTTTGATTCGAGTTCGATTCACGATCGCGAAGGGACAGAAGAGAGCAGATGAAAATGCGAAGCTCGTTCGGCCGTGCCTTCCCACGAGCGCGATGTCTCCCGTTTCACTTGGCACGGTCGATAGCTTCGTGGCAGCCCTGCTAGACGAGATGTTAATTATTCACGATGATGTATGTATTATTAGCCTTGCAGCGGATCGGACCTGCCGGTCTCGGACCTCGCATTATATCCGTTTTATGGGAAACGACTCATTTCCTCACTCTGCGTCTTTCCGAGACTCTCCAGACACGGTAGCAACCCATGCGTCCTGACGATGGGCGTCTATTTGCCTAATCTTTCGTATTTTCTAATCCGATATTACGCGAAGAATACGATCATAAATATTGAAACAGCTAATTGCTACATCTAAATATTATGAATACTCTAACCGATTAACATATTTCAGATTCTTCGAGTTTCCATCGTGTTAATACGAATTCTTACGTATGATACACGCTGTACATCATCAGTGAAATTCGGTAGTTACTGTATGATATACAGGATGTATCTTTAATTACGAACGTATTCAGAAAGCGTTAACCAAAATTATTGCTGTAGGTACAAAAGTTTATACGACAGTCGACATTCTTTATTCTCCCTTGAATTCTGATGTTATTTTTATGGAAGAAAAATTACCGATTTTTAAGAGGATATACGTAAGAAGAAACAATTCAGCTACTCCTCTTCCTAATTTTCTTTTAATGTTTCAAATGCGGCGAATATCTCACTCGAAGTAATTGAAATCGATTCCTGCAAGGGGCACAGAGTGAACATGTTACGCACAATGCCCGTCAGCGGAACCGTGGGGATTTCAAGAGGCGAACGCAACGAAATCCGCGGGCTAAATTTATTGCCACACCGGGTTTTAACGGGCTGCAACCATTGACCCTTTGCGGTCCCTTGCCAGGCCACCGGTTGGTTGCACTGTAAATAAAAGCCAGTCCGGTGGCTGGTGCCGCGTGTACCGTAAAACAGGGTTACTAAAGTCGTATGCAACTTTGGCGTGCACACGCGCGTGTGTCTTCGTTTCCGTCGCACCGCGTTGCGTCGTATCTTTTAAAGCTCCCATTTGGCCCGTGTACCGTTTGCGACCGGATCGTTTCGTGAATCGTGCCCGCTAATTGGATTCGCTTAAAACGATCCCCTGTGCTACGGCTCATTAATCTCAGATATCGTTGATATCGCGAGAGGAGAGGATTAATGCGAGTTAAGCAGATAAAACATGGCACGGTTTAAGTGATTTTTTTCTAAAGAACGAAACAGTTAAAGTGTAGCATCGATGTTGTAGATTACCTTCCAAAGTAATTACACCGATATCGAACGAATTGGGAAACAGACAGGACCCTTAACTTTCCTTATTCTTCTGTTTTTCCCAATTACTATCGCCTTTTTAATTAAAAAATAACGGAGCACGATACGAAATTCATAACTTGTAACAAAGATAAGAAAAATATATATATATATTTCACAGATATTTGAAAACAAATTCCTCAAATCTGTGAAATGAACTCGTACGTCTATTAAAATGAAACGAAGAAGAAATAGGAAAAACTAGCTTCCATTCGGTATATATATCTGTATCGTCTACTTTTCATATTTTACGAACGGAACAGCCTGGCAGGACATCGTGGCACGCCATTTGGATTCGATCCGACAATATCATCCCCGATCCCATTTATCATGAACCGTCGAGGCACCGCTGGTAGTTTTGCAAGCGAACGGTTCGATAAATTTCAACGCGGCCTCCGATTGCCACGGGAAATAGGGTCACGATCGCTAATGGCCGTATCGGAGATCACTTATTTCCACTCCGATGTTGACAGAAAAGTCGATACCTGTGAATGGAATACAGATTTAAGGGCGGAGCTGCGGCCACAAGCGAACGACCGCTCGTCTACGCGTTCTAATTAGCGTATTTCAACTCGAAATTTCCCGGCGCGCTGCGTGCCTCTGATAATCAGCAATCGTGATGTCCGTGCCTCGCGATTTGCATCGAGATTTCGCGACGCACGTGACGAGGGTGTGTATTAGACGCGGTTACTATCATTTCAAATAAGAGTAACCATTTGAGAATTTGCTGAAGTAGATTATGGTCCTATTATAATTAAGAGACGCGAAGGTAGCGAGAATCTAATTTTTTAACGATCTAAGGATGTGTTAATAATAGCGAAAGAATTTTACGGTTCATAATAAAGCTATCGTCGAATAATACGTTGTCAACGATAAAATTTCATCCGAGAATGCAGTTTTCTATTCTAGAAATCCACAAAATCCAACTAATTCAATGTTATACGCGACACAAAAAAGTTTACTTCTCTAACGTTATTAGTTTTTCTGTTGCAATAAAATTTGAAGGAAGACGCCATCAGCCATCTGTATACCACAAAAAGAAGGAGTTAAATGGAACACGGAAACGAACAGTGGAATGCAAGCTTCCGTCACAGCTCGTAACAGCGGTCTCAATCTATCGCCGGATGTTTTCACAAGAACCCATGTCCCCGTCATTTCCGATCAGGCAATCGAACCATCGCCGCCTGTAATATCATTCGATTCCCCGTGGATCGTTTCGCTGTTTGTCGTAATTGACGACCATGCCACTATGTGTCCCACGAGAATTCCACCGATACGTGACGAACTTCTCTTCATTCGTGTCGCGCGTCCACCCTTTCCTCGTCACGCGCTTCAACCTTGTTTACCTTCGTGATAGGTTAATCGGTAGGTTTCAGACTTAACAATGGTGCACAGCGAATCGAGGTTTCTTTCCTTCGTAGAACCTATTGTTAATTAATTAGCCACTGTCACTTGCTACGTAGCTACCTATTTTTCTTGCGATATATCTACATGCATACATTTATATGGCTGTATATAGCGAGTAAATTATGGCAATTAATATCGTAACCTAAAATGAAATTTCAGATTTCAACTTTAGCGACGTAGCATTTAGAAAATATAGGAAGCTCTTGAAATTCAGCGTGTCAGTATTTGTGCAAGAATAAAAACTATAATTAATGAAAGAGCATCGCGCTGTATTTTCTGCACGTCATCGCCGCATCATTCATATTACGAGCTGTGCAAAAAACACGAGACCTAGATTTTGTTACATTCAATTATCATATTTATTGTAACCGTATAATCTATTTCATAATGAATTAAGTGGATTTTATAATCCAATGCATCGTATTTCCAGCGCGTCAAGCCCAATATATACGTTGAACATCTTTTATTCTAAAGTAGAGATTACTAATTAGTGATACACCACACTGATATATGTTAAAAAAGTTACCTCTTTTTCTCGTAATTGAGACGTATCGAATAAATCGCGATAACTAATATCTCCGTGCATTTCAAAATTCTAATTTTTGGGTCAACGAAGTAGAAACTACGTATAACGTAAACAAGTTTTCAATTTGAAGTCGTCTTTCAAGGATTACCAGCCAACTGGATGCCTTTTAGAGCTACTCTCCGCGGCACAACAAGTGCTTTATCATGTTCGTCGATACAATTCCAGGCGTTTTTCACGCGCCGTCGGTCGTTCCTCGAAGGCTAATTAGCCGGACCACGTTAACGACCGAACGCTAATCGAGACGCGAGAAAGCGCCCGTGCGAATTAGCCGCGTTAAACGACCTACGTTTCACGAATTCGCGTTCGATCTGCCGATTTTGGGTCAAATACTACAAGTATTATCTCCGAGATATAGAGGACAAATCTTTTGTGGTCCAGCGACCGTGACGATGAAATGGTTTAACGGCCTCTTCCGAACCGCAACAGAAATAATATAATAAGTAGAAGAGAGAAAGGGGTCGATGGAAACGTAGAGAGAATTTTTTGCGAACTCATACTACCCATTATGTGTCTCTATTTCAATCAGAGTAACAAATAAGCTGTGGACGTTTATGCAAATTAATATATCTATGAACTACGTATGTACATCTGTTAAATGGACGGTTTAGTCGTGTATCGTTAAAGTAACGATAAAGTTCCAAAATATTTTATACAACACATAGGTACGATACAAAGGTAACAATTTTCTATGGTAAGTGCCCAAATAATTTCGTGAGCCAATATACATTAAACGACGAAGATGCAACAATATAATTTATATAAAATAATTTGTATATTGTCGTGTTAATTTGTTCCGTATCGTCTGGCAAAGAACGAAGCTTGAAACTAGAGCGAAATGGTTAATGGTTGGTTGATCGGTAGCGCTCGATTCGAGAACAAAGTCGACCGTATTGTGGTCGACCTGGCTGCTGGTTCCCGGATGAAATTAACACCTGCGACTTTCGATGATAGCGAACTCGGATCGCTCGAGCGCGATATCCAAGGCAAGCGGCGCGATTTAATCGGGACACCTGGATGGATCGTCCGTTCGTTTTCGCTTCCATCGACACCGTACCAAACGATACCAAACGGAACGATATCACCGGTCTTTCTCTATCGCGTGGAACAAAAGGATTTCTCAGTGACTAGGTGAAATCCTGCCAGGATAGTATCACGAGCCAGATCGATATCATGCCTTGAATTCATAGTATATCGTATGGATTCACGAAACTCTTTCTCTAAGTTATTGTCTTTGGATCGGCATATAGTAAAGATGTTTGACCTTTAGTAATTCTACCTGATCTAATTATGGACAAAATTCTGTAACAAATTAGATGGCGAATGAAATAACAGTTTTTTCATTATATACTATGATTTCAATTTATAGAAAGAGAAAAATAAAAAAATAAGTTCTGTTTGATTTATTCATTTATTTAACGATTGTCTATTTCATTTTAAACAGTTCTTCGCTTATATGTGAATATTTCAGTTTGTAAAAGAATACAAAAACAATTCTCTTTTTCTTTCCGTCTGATTCTGGTTAAATTACCTACGACACGATACGATAATATGTACAGGCTATTTATAGGTATACGACGCTACTAAATTAACTAAACTTCCAACAATACGTTTCACGAAATGTAACACCGGTAACGAGAGAAACGCGGATAACCGTTTCATTTTCACTTCGTCGTCGCTATGCTTTCGAAGTTCTGTTCTCCATCTGCCTTGAGTGGAACAAAAGGATTTCTCGGTGAAACGTAGCGAAGGGGATCGATCGATATCTACATAGCTTGGAAACCTCATAACGCCACATGACTTTACAGTTCTAGACTGGCACGCGTTCTCCAGATATACCTGCTTGTCCTTTAACCTGTGGCTACAAAAACCGTATCCTCGTTCTCGTACCTAATTCGTTTAACGGTGATTCTACTGAATTTTATTCGAAGTGAAAGTGGAAGCTCGCTGTGAAAACTCGGTCGACCAGATAACCCGTGGGACATAGTCGTTAGACAATCAGAAAATAGGGTATCTCTGTTAGCGAAGAAACTCGTGACGAATCGATATAAATCTCCATAGATAGAATCGTTCTCATTCGGGATGCAACGATTGCACTCCGTGCTTTCGAGGAGCAAAGTCATCGTAGGCAATGAAACGACAAGTAGGCGACTGGAACGAGATGAAAGACTGTCTAACCCACTTAAAGAAACACAGACCAGGCAAGAAACGGACGAAAATAAACATCGCACGCGTGTAAAATCGTCATTCGACTCTGTTCCAGCTACTGATTAAACGTCTACAGCGATTACGACAATGACCGGGGTTCGTTCCATCGAACGAGACGCAAGAAGGAGAATCGTAAGTGTAGCTCGAAGTGGGTCGATTCGATTTTCAGAAGGAGCGCGGCCACTTGGTCGTGTGGCACTTTCACTGATTAGCTCTACGCTACTGTTCAAACGCATCGTCCTGCCGTCTTCGAGCCATCTGGCCAGCCAGATGATGGCTTTTACAGTTAATCACGGTAACGCCGACACTTTCTCGGTGAGATATTTTTGGATGCCACTTGAATATTCGTTAAAGTATATTTTATCAACTCATTGGCACACGTAAAACGGTCTGACATATCGTGGCTATTTATTATTAATTCGATTCTTACAGTGGCTAGAAAAAGTATTTGAAACATATTTTTGGTTTCCAACGAAGCGTTCTTTCGTCAGATATTTCGATCTATTCTTCCACTGTCAGACAATTCTTTACGTTTGAGAAAAAACGTAATTGATTTTTCGTTCGAATCTGACGACGTAAAATTTAAAATATTCAAAGTCGTCTCAGTCCTTTGAAATAAAAGCGAGATTGAGATATGAAAATTCGAGAAATACAGCTAGGTAGAAGACGGAGAAGATGTCTGAAATGGAAGTGTTATTTATTCAAGGAAGATCCAGTTGAATCACGAATTACGAGAATAGAGTAGGGCAACGACTCGTTTCCAGATAATGGATTGCTTGTTTTTGACGCGTGTTTCTTTGTTTCGCGATGGAGATACCTTATTACATAGTCTCGGTTATTTGAAACGGCTTAAAAAAACTAGTCTAGACGAGTTCTTCTCTCGTCTAGGTCGGTTCAAGACACGTCTAAGATTTTACGTCAACGAATTAGATACGCTGTGATAGATATATCAATAATGATAGGGTAAACTACGCAAGATCGGACTAGCTCGCAAGAAAGAGGAGATTCTAATAAGTTTTACGAAAATAATTCTACGATCCCGTCATCGTAAGGACAATATTCGCGAGTTCTCTCAATTTCGCTTCTCTCTTCGACAGCTCTTCCAACGAATTGCTTTCTAACGACGCTGGCCAATTTCGATACGCATGCTTTCGTGTCGAATCGAGTCGAATGCATCTTTACAGCCAAACGATTTCTAACTCGACTTTAAACTCAAATATACCAACTATGTTTTCCCTTGACAATCGTTTGTTCGATTTTCTAACGACGCGGTGTCACGTCGTCAACTCTTTCGAATTGAATCGAATGAAACGATAGAAACAGGTGTCCACACATGTACACATGGTTTCTGTTCCACGAGACACGAGAGCACGATGTTCGACGCCGGCTGGGAGAAAGTAAAAGGGACAATAGATATTCATTGTACGCGTTAGAAGGCGGCGGGTTACACGATCTCGCGCGATTTATTGCCCTGTACCACGGCGCTTTTCCGTTCCGACCTTCTCCATCCTCGTTCCTTCGCTATTTAGAACGATGAACGTTGCAACAGCATTGAAATTTAACAACTAATATAATATAAAATATTTGTACGGAGAATCCAAGGAATAGAGAATTATGTTCATCATTCGTGATTCATAAATGAAACTCGAATGATATATCTAATGAATATTCATAGATGTCACATTTCTCATCTTTTATAGAAAATCAATTTTAAGGTTCAATATATGTATCATCAATCAATTTCACATTAAAGCTATCTTTTCATTTGATTTTGAGGATAAATATATGCTACGATTATGAACATTGAAGAAGTACCGATAAAAATGTTTCGTAGAAAATAGCCGTAAGAAGTCTATGAATTAATAAATCATTATTTTTTGATACATTGAATTATCTTTTTTTAAATCGCTTAAAGACTTACTGCATTTCATCTATGGATCAATGTACATACAACGATGAACCACGTCATTCAGAGTCATGTGAAATTTTATTGTCACAGGAATCACCATCGAAGTAATTTATTGGTACCGTATGTCTTCCGAGGACGTCGCTTTATAGACTCCTGATTACTTCCGGTGATACATTCGTTCGCGAGCGACTAGTCCGCGTCGATTACGCGGCTCGATTTTATCGTGATATATTTATTTGCGTTTCCGATCTGTTCGCGAACCGGTTTGTCCAACAATGTATAACGAGAATACGACCACGTAGCCAGCTGACGATTTATATAATAAAACCGATCGATCTGAATGAATCACGGACTCTATTTTTGTTTTCCATCTTGATTTATGCTGTATATTGACGGAGTAGTTTTTAGAAAATTTATGGAGATGGATAAGTGGTTTGAAAAACAAAACTGACGTTAATCACATTATGCTAGTCGATTTATATTCGATAGATCACAATTATCCAAACACTAGAATATCTATTTATTTATTTATTTATCTACTAAATCACGGGCTCTAGCTCGATGGTACAAAGAAGAAGAGGAGTTACAACAATGAATAATAGCTGTACAACAAAGAAAACAAAAAAAAAAGGATATAAATATATAAAATATAAGACGTTCAATGGAAGTTAAACTACGATAACGCGTCATTTTCATTGCATTGCTGCGTCGTCTGAACATATAATAAGATCCAGAGAACAGGTAAATTTGTTCGGAGATATTACTCGAATAGTTCCATAATTTGGTGACGGGGTCACTAAATCTAAGATCAAAGATGGAAGACCAAAAAAGCATTGAAGCTAACATCAAACTTAACAAGTCGAAGTAACAGATTTTAAATAGGTCAAAAATTTCAAAAAAAAAAAAAAAGAAAATTTCCAACTAGAATCCTAATTCGAATCCTTAATATAGAAATCAAAGTCGAAGACTCTATCAGAGTTACTAACTCAATGAAAACATCTGTGTTCGAAGAACAGGCAAGCTAATTATGCACGATCTGTCCGATTTCCATTAGCGAGGGCTTCACGAGGCTCGTCAGAGCCTTCATTTTTGTTATTCGGAAGGCGTGACTGATTCACAGGAATTAAGTCACTTTCGTTTTAACCTGCCTGAGCGGAATACCAACGATAAAGTGGTAATTCGTGTTATAACAGCCACCCTACTTGGGTTCGTGTTAAACACGTCGCAGAAAATTGCTGAGAATTCACGAACCTGATGCACCATATTTCTTCGTTTCTCAACAAGAGCGGTCGGATTCGGCAGCCAAGTAGGTCGTACGCCTGCTTTTAAAAGCATCCTCTAAGAACGCCGCTAATAAATGTTCTAATTGCGTGATCGTTAATGTATTTCACGAAAAAAAAATTTACGAGCTTCGTGGTTCGCGTTTATTATTTTTTCTCATGATTTCTATCCGCAGTCGAAGAGGATTGAAATGTACAGAGAGATGCTGTATGGAAGAAACAGT
This sequence comes from Bombus affinis, assembly GCF_024516045.1. Lineage (NCBI taxonomy): Eukaryota > Metazoa > Arthropoda > Insecta > Hymenoptera > Apidae > Bombus > Bombus affinis. Next base: position 3,495,033 of record NC_066357.1, on the reverse strand, counting down.
ATTATTCCGGCGGGAATTCGATAAACTCGCCAACGAGAATTTTTTTCAGATTCACGAAGTCAATGAGCATGAAAGCTAGCTGGAGCAGCTGTCGGTTCGAGGAAAATTTTCCTAGTAAAAGATCGGTAACCTAGTTCGCGACATTCCGCGATGTCTCCGTGTTATTATGCGTTCCTCACGGAATGTTTTTGCCCACGCAAGAAAGTATCTACATAAGAAACAGTGATCGACAGATGTTCCAACGAGCTTCGTAAAAACGAAGAATCTCCAACCTGGATTACAATCGCGTTCCGTGTCTGTTAGTCACCGCAAGTTTCTTGTGAAAAACTTTCGTGTATATTAAATATCAACATAGAAAAGAAAATTCTGAGAATAAGCTGAAACGTTATGTCGAGTGTCGGAACATGACGCAGAGAATTACAAAGTATTAGGTCATTCTCTAAGTAATATCATTTACGTGTAACTTGTACAAGATATGTAATTTCGAAACTTTAAAAAATAAAGTTTACCGTGTATGAAGATCAAAGCAGGAAAACATAGCGTGTAAATAAATATTTGTCAATTTTAACGTCGCTTTGTAATCGAACAGAAGAAATTTCATGTGACACGATGAAAAATGAAAATAACCTGTTAAGCCTAAAGATGTTACTCTTTCAAGAATACTTGGTAAGTTGACGGAGTTTTGTGGAAACAAAGATACGATTATTAAGACACCCAGTATCTTTAACATCTCTATAAATATTACAAGAATTTTCAAAGGGATAATATACACGTGTCTAACTTCAAAATCAAATACAAGGAATAATCTTACTCGTGATAAAATCCAATTAAGATCAAATAGACGACAATGTTACGGAATGATCGTCTAATAAAATAAAAAAAAAAGCCGAACTCACCGATTTGAAGCAGCTCTCACGTTCTGCGAAGCGGAGCATTCACCCTTTCTTCATTCTTCATCCATTCCTCTGGATCCAGGATCCTCGACAAAAACCTCTGGTCTCCGCGAGAACCCAGACACTGGATCTTCTTTGATCACGATCACATGTGCCACTGAACTCCGAGGAACCACCCCGTGTGTCTGTTCTTCTGGTCGAAAGGTGAAATCCAGTCGAATCCAGTCTGACTGGATGACTGGACGCCTCTTGGATGATTCACCTGTTGACTTTTCCACGGAAATCGATTCACCGTCTACGATCTCGAAGAAGAGAAGAAGAAAGAGAGAGAGAGATACAGAGAGAGAGAGAGGGAAAGAAAGAGAAAGAGAAATTGAGACACGTTTCGACTACTGTTCCTAAACGACGTTCAATTAGTATCGGATCGATCACGATCGATCGTTCCCTTCGTGTAACTCCGAACGGTCGATCATCCACGATCGCAGTCACGTTTCACGGCTAGATCCTCAGGTTGAATGGGAACTCGATCGATATCAGACTCCGTTGATCGGTCGGTTGATCGCGATCCACGGAGGCAGAGGCCACGTCGGGCTCCACGTGCACGCGGTTCGACTACCGGTCGGGCTTTGAGGATCGGCTGATTGCGTCCAGTGTGGACGAGGAACTCGTGGTAGAGAGTAGGGAGCCGCGTGCCTGCAGAAACCACGTGCCGTCTCCCGCCAGGAATACCGGCTTTGATTTCCAATCTCGCTCGTGTCTTTTAATAAGAGGCTATTATCGAATTAAATATTTCCAACTCCATTGTCTTCGTGTGTTCTTCGTAAAAATAACCTTACTAAATCAAATTTCTAAAAATGTGTCCAATCTTTCCTTGGTATCTGATTTAACAAACCAACGTTATTAAATCAAATTCTCGAAACTCTATTGTCTTCGGTAGAACAATGTTCGTATGTGTGGTTACGAAATGTTTAGAACAAGGTTGAGAGCGATTGTCGTAGTTGGACAATGGTTTAAAATGGTCTATCAAGATATGGTAGATCGGAATAAATTATGAAAATCGTTACAGGCACGAGTGACACGTGCGATCAACACGGCGCGACGCGCGAACCAACACTACGAGCGACGCCGACCCGAGGTTTAACAATCGCATCGACACCGATGTCGCATCGAGGACAGACGAAACGAAACGTAAACAGCCGATAGCGGCACAGGCTTGAACGATCGAAAGGAAAATCCGTCGCGGTTAATTTCTTCGACTAGTAAAACAATGCGTGATTGGAGTTATTCGTGTGACCTGTTTCGACGATTCGACCGAACATAACGATAAGGGAAGACGAAACGTTAGTTTATCGAAGTACACGGTTGTTCGAAATACCTTTTGGACATATCGAACGGGGAGAACAGGGACAAAGAATGGAGGAAGAGAGAGGCGGAGAAAGGGTGAGGCAGGGAGGCCGTTATACGACGCAAAGAGAAGATCGTAGATATATTTACGTATGTAAGGTATACGTATATGTACGTAACTGCCTACCAGTACGGTCCCTCTCGCCTTTGGGCGAAGTGGGTCGACCTCTTGGAGAACAGTCGAGGCCGACGGCCTCCTCTCGCGCTACCTGTCTCGTCCGAACGTCTAGTCCTGTGTCTCCTCCCTCTGTGGACATCGCTGCGAGCCATCGTTAGAAGGATCGTCTCGATACTCACGTCCCTAGGATATTACCTTGCCTGTGAGATTGTATAAGATTGGTTAAATGAGAATGGAATTCGATGGTATCTATAGTGGCTCACAAAAGTATTTGAACATTTACCGTAGGAAATTATGTTCACATTGTTGTACATGTTATGTAAAATATTTGGAAATTTAATTAGCATTATAATGAAACACGGCTGTCAAGATTATATCGATCAAATTTGAAAGCAATTTGAAGATTATAGAAATTACAAGATGTTTATTTCAAGTACGTTTTATAAAAATTAGTAAACAGCATAAATATAGGAATTGCAGGATATCGCAAATATATATTTAACAAAAATTAATACACAGGATGGCTGGTCTTAAGTATACAGTAAGCGTTGCATATAGTTCCACTGAATATCCAGGTTTATTAATATAATATGATTATTAGCCTAAAACCTAGTCCCATTAGGTAGACTATTATTATAGTAAGATCGTTCGACATAACTGTTGTAATTCATGACATTACTGGTGTAGTCGTTCTTATTGTGAAATCGAGTGAGGTAAAAGGAACATGAAGCGCGCGAGCACGATGATAGCAAGCTAAGAGAAGAAGATGGAAAGGATAGGAAAACGAAACCTCGCCTCTCCGCGGCCAAGGATCATTAATATTCCTGCATCGGCTGATTTCTACGGGAAGTTTTCGAATTGAAATATCGCCACGGCTTTAGACACAACCGAAACGCGGTCTACGCCTCTCGACGCCACTCTCACCAGTTTTTGAAGTTTTCGCTCTAATTCGCTGGCCTAACGAGTACCGTCTTCTGCGAACCAGCAAGAAAAATTTGCTGCGCAACCACGTCCCCGTTTAATTGTTCCTCCAATTGACTAACTAATTCGTTTCTTTCATTCTATTTCAAATTGTATATCGTTGCATCAATTGTTTTTCCCTACAAGAGGAAAGAAGAAAAGGGTTTAAATAAATTGTACTTACGTATTGAAAATTAAATGGTATCAGTCCATGTATAATAGAGCTCATCAATTTTTGCTTACTATCTATTCTTCCTTTCGCACGATAGAAGCTCACGTTCAAATTAGTGATTTCGATTGGCAAAGAATCGATTAAATCAGATAAAATCAACTGAAATTTCGTTCCAACAAATGCAGTTTAGATAAATGGAGTTGTACTGTATTTTTGAACGACAGTGTAGACGAGTATCTTCTATTTGCTTATTCCGTGAATACGGAATTGTAGGAGCATCTACGGTTCGCTTGTAGCTTCGAGATAATAGCATTTGAATATTTACTTTCCCCGAAATTGCTCGTTCAACTCGAGCAACTTAATTACATCGCAACGTCATGGCCGGAATATCGCCACTTATTTATGAATATTATTATGAAAGCACAAACGCCCGAGTTTCCTTTCTCAACAACTTCGTATCGTTTATATTTGCATTCTGAAACCACTCCTACAGAATTCCGATCGTTATCAGCTAGATATATATACTTAGATGTACCTGGTGAAAGATCTTTGGCAGAATAGAAACACCTTATGTGGAAATAAGACACCGTGTCGCTGCTTTTCAATCTAAAAAAACAATCCCACCTGTCAAACCTAAAAAGATGAAAAATATTGCAAGTTTCGAGTGACTCTAATAAGACGAACGGGCATCTGGATTTCTGATAGAACAGTAGAGAGAACGGTGAGAAGAAAAGTAAGACAGTTAAATCGTTGACAGTCATAGAAACAATGAAGAAAGAATCGCTTTCACAATAAATGGAGAAACAGATGTGGCGTTAAGGACATTCGTTGGGAGATAATGCATCGTGTGTATCGAGCGCAGCCGGACGCTCTCCGACGCGAAATGCATTTCCTTTCTCGGCTCGTAACTGGTGCGTACGCCGTGGAAATAATGGCCAATTCTGCATACGCGTTCACCATATTGTTACAGAAGGTTCCTCGTTGATTATCTGGCACAGGAGAAACTTTTTAGTTTCGATATCCCATGAGGATTAACGCCGCGCGCAGTCGACGACGTGTAGATAATTGCCGACAAACAGAGCCACTCTTCCAATTAGCCCGGAGGAATTAACACGTTTCACGCTGGGCATATTTAAAGCTATCGTTTCATCGTATTTACTAGAAAATAATTACTATTGTCACGAGGTTAACAAGGCAAAATTCTATTTTCGCGAATAGCTCCTAATACACAGTGTCTTAGTGATCATGACACAATCGACAAGGGAGTGACTGTACGTAAAAGAGTAAATCGACAATATAGGGAAAAATGACATTTTTAAGACGATCGAGTTTGAAAATTTGTCAAGTGGATATATTCGAACTTGGTTAATTTCGCACTGGACAGAAGCGAATATACCAAACAAATTTTCGAATTGAATTTTCTAGATACGAAGCGCAGCGCCGTATAAAAAAATGTTGTTTTATATTTTCGATCCATTTTTTCACGAATAATTAGCAATTTACCGATTGTACCGTGATGATTGGAACACCCTGTATAACAAACTATTCGTCAGCGAACAGCTGGGTTCGTTATCGTTTCGGTTTTTCGTCGCGATGATTAACAACGCGAAGATTTTACGGATTTCTCATAGCGTCCACATGCCGGGTCCGATCTAATCACGGAAAAATACCGCGACGTTTCTGCACGCTGATAACTCGACGACCTGGTGAAAACTGCCGCGTTAATTAAGCCGCAGCTTTGTATTAAACGCGTCCACTAATTGCGAACGCGTGAGCCAAGATATATTGCGATGAGCTAGATACCGAAGAGAGAGAAAAATAGAGAAATAGAAGGAAACGTTTATAGGAGGCTCGCGAGTCCTGGCCGCGTATAAAAATCCGGCGATTCAGAGTGGAAATGTCAGGTAAACGCCTGATGAAACCGAGACTCTTTTTCCTTCAGGTGGTAAATGGGTAATTGACACGATTAATTAACCCCTTTTCCGTACTACGCTCTTTGTTCCGCATTGTCGTTTCAACTGCCTCGACTCCTAACCTTTCCAGCAAGTTTCACTTGTAATCTCCTATTATTATCTGACCGTAATAGAAACCTGACGTGACTTAAACATCGACATCCCTCAAACTCGTCCAGTTTACTGTTCTAGGCTTTTCGACGTGACAATTCCCTCGTTTCTGTTGATGTGACGCGAACCGCCTGACCTATGTAAGCTTACACTACGAAATATGAATAAATATTCTGGGGCAATGAGTACTTTTATCGTGTAATATAAGTAGTACACCTTATCGTACAGGTTGGCTAATACATCATATAGAAGAGAAATGGATTTCTTAATTACGTTACCGATATGGTACCATTTCTTTGGCTAATGGGAAGACACCAAGATACGTTGCGAAGCTCGAGGAGATCGAGACACGCGGTTGAGATGCATTTTCTTTTCACGGTACACTTGCGTCGCGTATATCGCGGCCGCCGTTGATTCCATTGTTTCCACTCGGACAGCGGAGGTCCGACAGGACTACGTTGAAAAAGGAATTTCTCCTCGTTGCTTAACAATCGCTTTCTTTTTTCACTGTTACCTGTTCGACGTTCTTTTTCCCTTCGTCGATATCTTTCATCGTGACGTTATCGAGCTCAGCTATGTTTATCGGATTAGAGAAGCCTTCCTCGAGGATCAAAAGGAAACTTACGTGGCACTGCTTCGCAAATCGGCCAATTCATAAAATATAATAGCTGTCCTAAGATCTTCGAGCGGAGGTGTAACAGTGCACGTCCAATATCAATCTGCTTGCAATTTTAATTTTCGTTCGGTATCTTTGTTGCAATATCCTCCGCGATCTTCGATAGGAACGCAGCGGTAATTGTATCACGCGAAATCCGGCTTTAACGTTACGGCATAAATCGCGTAGGCAATCTTGGCTTTGCATACATTTAAAATACATGGCGGACCCTCTGCGGGGGACCAGACTCATTTGGAATGCGTGGTGGCCCGGGGATGCACGCAGCCGATTAGCCGAACCGGAATTCACCACGCCACCGGATGAGATGACTTAGAAACCGTCCTCCTCCTTCCCATTTCGGTCATCGACGTTACACGAATGCTCGAAATTGCTGGCTCGGCTTGGTCTCGTTAATTGCGCCTCGTTATAAGAGTAGCCGCGTAGAAAATAAAAAAGAAAACGGAAGAAAGAATAATGGAGAAGGATGCACTTGGTTGTTGCATCGACGACGACACGCGTGTTCGAGTTCGATGGGCTTGCTTACCACGGGGTGGCCCCGAGGTATTCCACCGAGAAAAATGTAGCAAGTTCTTGTTGCCTTGTAACGATGCGTGCTAAGTGAAATTTTAATTAGGACGGCCCTCTTTGGATCTCGTGTAAGGGCTTGCTAATTGCGCGTGTGGGCTCCTTCGGCGATGATACGAGATTCACGACCACCTACGCTGAGAGTTTTAGGTTAGAGTCGCAGACTGACGGAGTGTTTTAGCAATTTATGCCTGAAAAATATAGTTTCAGAAAACGTTCCCGCATACTGTTATACGGAAACGAATTTTAACATGTCACTTTTGTGGCGTTGTTTATAGTTTTCGAATTAAATATACAAAATAAAAAATATATTCCAATACAATATATATGTGATATCTTCTTCTTTAGTTATATGCGTATATAAAAATACGAATATGCACGAACGTCTATCTAAAGTGTAATAATCATCTCCATGTTAAAGCCGTACATCGCAATTTAGATTACGCTGTTTAGATAATCCTCGAAAATCATTTTATATCTCCATATCCGGTAGAATATTACCGATTCAAGTGAACATTTCATCGCTATCCGGCATCAACTACGTTAACTATGTAAGTACATGTAGCAGAATTTACCGACAGTATGGGATTTAATGGAATCAATATCCGTTCACTGGGAAACTTGGAAACTAAAGTTGAGCTAGATAAAGCCGCAACTTTGAATATTGCTCGTTTCGACGAGCCGCAGCCTTGATCGTTGGAAGCACGACAAGGAGGAACACAGGCGAGAATGAAACTGGCACGAGGCATAAATTCGATTCGCTGCGCCGATTCGTGCCGAATTTTCGTGGCGTGTGTGCGCCCCTAATTGACACGGACGGCGATGGCAGGTTTACGACGGTCTAAAGAGGAATTTCCACGGGCGAAACCCGCAGGTTTATTGGACGAGACGCAGTTAAAAGGTCCCCCTTTACGGAACTTGTCACGCACGATTCCGATCTCTGACTCTGTACATTCTTCCCTTTCCCTTCGCGACGAGCACGTTCCTCTTTGTCGCGTTTTCGTTTACCCTGCGGTTGAGCCAAGTCTTCGTCCTTTTCCTCCTCGACGGAAGTGGGTCACTTGGACCACGGTCGGCCACAAAGACAACGGCTCGTCGTTGAATTGAATTTATTTACGCCGCTCTGTTCATCGCGCGTAATTGAGTTCGATATCGATCGAGATGTCCTCTTAGTCCCTGTCCACTTCTTACCTTCTATCCTTTATTCTGTCTTTCAGACTCGTTCGCCTTTGCCGGGCAATTTGGTTCGAGAGTACTCTCTTCGTAGAGGGTTGGTCCGATGGAATATTACAATCCCTGGTCATCCAATCAGGACCACTCGAAATCTACGATATTTTTCACGTTTCTTAATAAAATTAAGCGGCGTAGACGAATTCTAGTAGCAAGATTTTATTAATTACTAAGATTCAAAGGCTCATCTCGATAATGAATTGAATATATTTGTAGCAGAGTGAAGGCAACTCGTGTAATGACTGTTTTACACCGTGTAAAGTCAGGAATTTTAATTTAATAAGCAGCGCAACGAGCCACGAAACACGCTACATAGAACGAAGAGAGAACCAAAAAGATCGTTGAGAACACACGAATCTCTCTTGGATTTACTATGTTGGTCGTAACACTTCCGTAAATTATACAATAAAATCCGAAGAACGGTGTCATTGGCGGCAGACGGGTCGTTTCGTTTTAGCTTCGTCGTTATAATCCTCTTGGGTCTTAGACGATCGAGTTTACATTTCTCAACGGCGGTGCCACTTCGCAAGTGTATTAGGGAATTGCGTCCATAATGCTGTCGACACATTATTAACTAATGCATTAACTAATATAATCTTAACTATCTAAAACTTAGATGCTAGGCTCTTGGTCGTACCGTCGACATAACTGCTGAATTTCTGCTTTTGTACATTTTAACGAAAATAGTTGGCAGGACGAACGAAACTGTAATTATTAACTAAACCGAGGATACTTTAAGATTCAGCGTGAAGCTGGCATAACGCGTTGAAGAGATAGTCGAGCCTGTTGCAGGGTCGACTCTCTCTTCTTAATTATCGACCACGTCTCCAACAGAATTCCCGTTCTCGTCGTGGCCCCTTCACGGGAACGCACTTGCGTTTAATTGCTTTTCAAGGACAGAGAAACGACGGAAATGGAGGAGCAAACGGGCGATCGATCTGCAGGACGAGCCACTCGATACGTTTTTTTTTTTTTGCCTCCTTACTTATTCTTTTTGAAATATTTGTTTTATTTTTAATCGTGAGAAGTTTGATGGCGATTATGATGCTTGGACGAAGGGCTTCGTTTATTCTTTCGTAATATTTGTTTTATTTTTAATTGTGAGAAGTCCGATGGTGGTTGATAGCTGGGTTAAGGGCCCTGTTTATTCTTTTGTAATGTTTCTTTTATTTGTAATCGCGGGAAATTGTTGATGGTTGTTGATGATTGAATTAAAGGCTCCGTTTATTCTCTTTTAATTGCCTCCGCTCGATATCCCCACCCCTCCTCTAGCCCTCAGAATTTCCAATAAACTTAACAAACGCACGCGGCGGTACGACGAGTGCCAGACGTGGCAATATATTTTAATTAACTCGATATCAGCGATAAATACCAACTTCGCCGCGAGTTTTTTGGTACAGTTAAAACACAGTTAATCGCATGCCTGACGATGAGCCATGTTCTTTCTTTCCGATATTCGTCCCTCCGTGCCTCGTTATTCAACTGATTCCGAGATCTATAAGAAATCGAAACGCGTTTCTTCTTTCTCCTTTTCTGAACTATTCGAAATCGTATTTATCGTCAGGGTTATTGGCGACTACCTATTAGAAGACAATTAAAAATAATTTTATTATTAGAAGATAATTCGTTAAAAAACAGAAATATATGCCGATACTTTTTGTAGTCATTATACATCGTGTATAATAACTGACATTTGTACGACATGCGTTGTGTCGCCGTTGGTCGTCGTGGTGGTCAGAAACGTATAAAGAAGCATTGAATAAAATGTGGTCGAGAAAAATAGAAATTGCGAGAAATAAGCGATGATTCTAGGTATTTTCGAGGGAATTTCCCAAAGGCTAGCATGCTGAGAGGCTATACGTTAGGGAGCCAGGGATCAAGAACCACTATGCACCATCGATAACGTTCACGCATTCCTGTAACGTGTCGCAGAAACGCGAAGAAAAAGCGGTGGCAACACGCGATAACGGTTGCCGGGATCTTCGTCGTGTCACTGGGTCGCAATACACATTTTCTAGCGGCATTTTCTGACCCCGCTTCTCGCCGCATCCGTTCACCACGGGGTACACCGGAATGATGATAAATACAAGGAGAAACATTTCCTAGGGGAGATATTAATTTGTTCCGTCTGTTGCGTATGGCAACAGGGACGCGATATTATACTACCGCTCATCTATACTTTCCGTGTATTTTGTCATTTTCATATTGACAGCTTTGTATCTCGTATTTACGTCGCCCAGAGCTGTGTTTACATATTTCGATAATCTGTACTTTAGTATCTTCAGCTGTCTTGGATATCTTTACAATCTTTAGATATTCTTTGTTTTTTTTTATTACGGTCTTTCATCGATTCTTTCTTTTCTCTCTCGATATTGGTTATCGTTCTTACGGCTTATAATTCCTCGTGGTACGTTGGCGCTTTCGTTTTAGTGGAATCCCTTTTCTCTTGCCTTCGTGCTATTTCCTACGACGTGAATCTCGAATAAATAAATTATAATGTTCGAATGAAATTCCTCTTGCCGAAATAAATCTTGAAAAGAGTGCGAACCTTCAGCTACTTATTTGTTATCTAATCCTTTCGAAAATGTCCAGGAAGTCTCGTCAACCTACTACGCGTTTATCGACGCCGCTGTTTTAACTCGACCAATGAAATTCGTACGTATAATTGATGGGATTAACCGCTGTCGAATTTTTCATCGAGTTGAAACCATCGCAAGGTATCATGGATTACGGAGGCGCAATTAAACGAAGCACACTGAGATTTATCATCGCGAAGCTAATTAAAAAGTGGGAAACGAGAGATCGCCCGTTCCGTTCTGTAAACCGGCATTGGCCCAGTAAGAATCTTCGTGCAACATTCGGCTGTAAAATTAACCATTCGTTCCGTACACTGTCTCTTCCAGCTTCGGTGCACTCGAATCCCTCGATTTATCTTATTTCGCCGGTCGGCGAAGTTCTTAGCGTCGCCGATGGTATTTCGATACATTCGCGAGCTTAAGTCTCGATCTTCGTTTGAGATACGACGTCTCGTACGATCTGGCCGTGCTCCAACATTCTTTCCCCCTGGTGATTTTACTTTGTATACTACGACGATGTATTGTCGACTACGACGAACGCCGAGCGAATACCAGCGATATTTCGACGTTCTCGCGAACACAAGCTTTGAAAAATTCGTTAAAGCATAAAACGTGATAAGAATGGGAATATCGGAGTCTCTATCGGTGCTTGACTTTTACCACTTCGCATTTGTTGAGAAAATAAGAGCGGAAATAACGTTGTTTTGAAGGTTTACCTTCATTTTCTAAAATTGCGTCCTCGGTACCGGTTATTGTCGCCAACATGCGAGTAACGTTACGTAATACGTGGTAATTTTCGGAATCACGAGATCGTCGGCCTGATAAAAAGATGGCGAATCAAAAGGAGAAGGATGAAAGTGCCGGTTGGCGAGACGCGCGGTTTCGTAATAACGCTGAATGGGAAGAGGAAGCAGATGGAAAAAAAAGCAGGTGGAAGTCGTGGGTGGAAACGAGCCAGTCTATTGTTTGTCACGGGCAACGATCTTGACGCTTTGCCTGAGTCTACAAGCGCGTGCATGCGCGTGCTCGTTTCGCAGAACGTTGAAATAAACGCGGCCTTGTTCTGCATGTTAGACGAAACCTTGAAGAGAAGATTGAAAAAGTATTAACGCTAACTTCTATCCTTCTAATGGATTTTTAATCTCTATTATCCGTTTCGCTGTTGGTCAAATACCATAACTGAATCTCTCAGAAGCTGCTGATCGACTTCGCTTTTTATGGGCCTTCTGATCGAACAAGATTCCATCGCACAAATACACGATTACACAAACATACGGCATAAGTACTTTTTGCAGAGAGTTTCTCGATTGCAAGTTGCAGAAGTACGCAAGAAGAAGAAAACGCACGTTCGTTGCGTGTGCATTAAGCGTAATCGAAGCGTTTCTCGAGTAGCAAAAGAAATCATCCACGAGGATCGACGTTTCTGAATGAACGGACTGTCGCTGGCGAAACGAAAGCCTCAATCAGTTTGCAACGGCGCGTGTGAGTCGGCATAACGATGGGGACAATGCACACTGGTGAAAGTTCGCACGCAGACAAGATGCAGAGGCATTCGTCTCGGGGATGCGCGCTGAGAACAGAAATCTTTCGCCTCGCCGTGATTCTGTCGAAGGAACGTTGCCAACTATAGATTTCGCGAACAAGGAGAACGCACATCGTATCCTTCTATCCTGTAAACGCGATGAAAACTTCTTCGAATCACCTGCTGCCGCTCCGTAGTTACATTTTGATATTGCAGAATATTATTATTTTCACTACTTGGATCGACCTGAGTCAATGGAAACATGACGATCGTGCGGTTTCAAGCGATAGAAACGTGTCGATCGACGATTTCTTTCAGCAACTTGGAATAGTGGCTGTCTGATGTTTGAGAATATTATTATTTCGTCACGTATAGAGTCGTTTAATAAGATCCATTCGGTTTCCAGGTAATAAGCTCAGGATTGTCGGCAATTTTACATTTCGAATTTCTAAAGAAATCCAAGGCGACGAGAACGATCGTAGAGAGAGAGTCGTTCGTTCGACTTCGCGTTTGACTTGCTTCCAACCTCGTTTCTCACACGTAAATGGGGGAACGATTTGCGAGAGAATGGCTAACCGTTCACCTCGGGGCCACAATCTTTTTCTCTGTCGGAGCCACTTGTCCCTGTCATCCCCGAAATTGCATTGTTGCACGCGAACAGAGACACTACGTTTCAAAAAAACATCCTCCGTCTTCCAGTACTTTTACCGATCGTTCTTCTTAAACGTCGCCCCGTTTATGTATTCGACGTGACGTTTAACAATTCCACTCGTCCTAACAAAAAGCTTCGCTGCCCTCCGTCCTCGTCCATGTTTGTCGTAATCCGAATCGTTACTTCACATCGTTAGAGAATTTCTTAAATTTCAGAAAAACACGGAGAGAATGGTTATCGGTACGAAAGTGTTATTAGTTACAGAGAAAAATTGTTAATACGCCACGTTTCGACGTTCAACGTTCCGATACTTCGAGATCCCAAAAAATTAATCCCAGTAGCAGGTTTAAAGCACAAAAGCGCATCGTAGGGAGGAGGTTTCATCTCGGTGAAATAGCGAGGGGAGTTTGTCGCGACTGGAGGCCAATTGGGAAAAGTTACGCTTTATTCCTCGACAAAACGGCTGGTCCCCGATCGCCTCACCCTCGATAGCCTCCGATAATCGAGGCTTGCGGCTTAAAGCCGCCCTTTTACCGGCACGATCGTGGAAAAAATATTGCTGATGTTCCTCCTATCCGCCTGTCTTTTCACATATACGATTTTTAATCCAACATCTCGATAAAATTTAATCGAGCAGGATATTGCCGTTTCGATGGAAACGCGATCTAAAGCGCACTTGATCTCGCGTCCACGCGTATTTTCCGCTTTGTCGGAATTTCCATTTATTTGATGTCACGTGGAGGTACCGATGGCCTCGAATAGCCGAGCCTCCCACTGCATTGTTAAAAGATACGAACGAACCTCGTACGACGAAACATTGTTTTTGCTGGATGATTTACTGCCTATAAATCGCCGTCCTCGGTTTTTCGTTATTGCACCAGGTGGACACGGTATAATCGAGGTACGCTTTCGAGCATTGCGATATCTTTCGCGTATACGTGTTCGCAATTCGTTAAAAGCATCGTCGAAAGTGTGCGTTCAATTGAGAAACTCTCGATGAAATTGATCTTTGTCAAATTTTTATTCCTCTTTTATTTCCTCGAAATATTAGGTTGTTGAAAAAGTGATAGATTTGAAGAAAAGTTTGCAGATTATATATTTTTACGGAATTAGAATTTTATTAAACGATATGTACCTAGGTGCTCGGATTTGCTTCTTGAGAATTGAAATGGTCAAGAAATAAAGTTGATCAATTTGGATTCTAAGAGACTTATATTTGTTACAAGCCACAATTTTTCCATCGTTATCGTACAATTTTCCTTCCATAATTCACGCGTTAAGACGTTAGAGGTTTCCACGGCTATAAAAGAAAAATGGTCTTATGCGAACGTTGTAAGAAGGCTTTCCCAGTAAAATTCAATCAATCTGTGTCGGAGTACTTTGCAACTGGGAAAGTACGCCCGCCAATAACGGCAGCATTTGCATGGACAGTGAATTAGGGTTGGAGAGTACCCTGGGAATCTTCGCTCGAGCTTCTGGTCGCTTCGTGAAATGGGTCGAGGCAATTTCTATGCAAAGTATCAGCGGATAAAGCGAATTCTCGAGCAGGCGAACAGACGCCTCTAATCAGAGTGCAAGGGCCGTCGCGACGCCCTTGTACGTGCGCATCGTCGTAGCTTTCTCATTTGCGACTCAACGAGATCTTATTTTCGGTCAAAATTACCCAGCCAAATACGCTCCAACTTAATGAATTTTATTTTCACTCGAAATTACGTCGAACACCCGTTGGAAACATTTTGTCATCATTGAAATGCAATTCGATACGTATGAATTAATTACAGATTTTTTATGTATATCAAAATGCAAAAATATCAAATTCTCCGTCATAATATCCTTCAAATTGTATTAATGAAAATATGAATTCGCACAAACATAAGCCTAATAATTATTGTTATATAGCATAATTATATGCTTGAAATTCTGGTCGACGAATACTTCGAAGTTCAAAGCACGCTTCAGAAGAAAGCGCAACGTCTTCAAACGGTTACAGACCTTACAAAGTTCGAGGAGTATAATGGCGGAATTTCAGATAGCTGAAACAGGCAAAGCCCTGGGTCGCAGGATAAAACGCGTCATCGCATATTTCACGAGGTCACGCGTATCGAAGGGACGATTTATCGTCCCAGAAGGATGACTCCCGTATGCTGTGTGCACACCACGCAGTCAGGAGGCTCGTAAGTTCTCGCCGAAAGCTCGCACTCGAAGCCAGATATATTTCTCCGGTTGATCCCGTGACACGGTCCACGATATACAGTTACGAAAGTTGCGTAACAGGGCCTCGAACCTGACAACGTTATAAATATAAAAAAATAACGGTACAGGCTGTACGGTGGACATTGTGTCCAGCCACCCTGCTGCTCGTTATCGTCGCCTTTCCATCGATACTCTCGCTTCCAGTTAATTAGCTTACGACTTTTCGATGTTTTACTACCGTATACGAAAAATTCGTCAATAACTGATTCTCGAAATGATAAACGCGTATGTGAAACGAAAGACGAACGAGACAGAAAGCAATCGAAAATGTACAGTAATTGTAAGAAGTTTTTATTTTTATGGATAACGAATTTAATCTGACATTTTCTATTGGTAATTCTATTTTCAGCGGACACGTGCAATTAATTATTGAAACGATAAACGTGATAGGAAAATGAGACGAAAATTTGATGATCTGCAGGAATCTTTTATTTCTGAGAGAAACGAGTATTATACTCGTTACTATACTCGTGAATTCGTAGATCGATTATCGAGATGGATGAATGGATGAAAGGAAAACGGAATGAAAGAATGGGAAATTGTACGAGTATCTATTTTTTAAAGGAAACAGGCGTAATTTCGTTGAAATATTCCATTTTCGATGTTTTACTACCGTCCTCGTGAATTTATGGACTGATTAGTGAGATGATAACCACGTGAAGCAAAAAAAAGGGACGCAAAGAAATTCTAGGAACTTTCGACTTTTAAGGGAAACTAAACGGGATTTCGTGCAACTATTCGCGATTTTCCTGGGAACCGGAAGATTTCACGGGAATCCCACGAAGCGTACGGTCAAATCGCTTGACACGAATTACATCGTCGGCTCAAGGTTGTCCAAGAAACCTAAATTTACTTAACTGTCGTCAAATTGACTTTACGGCTGCCGGTCGAGAAAGTTTGCACGGCCTCGAAATCGGTCTCCATTAAGAAAGCAATTACTGGGAATAACGATACGTCTGGAATCGCGTGCTGCGCGATAAGTAATTGCAAGTTTGTTTCGGGATCATGATGAATCGAAACATCTCGGCAAAACGTGGCAGAATTTTCTCACCGAGAAAACGATGGGAAAAACGTTTGAACCTGGATATTTGTTCAAAAGTGAAAACGAACCCTGCCACGACTCTTGCCATCGAACGAATAAAATATTATATTAATTCGATACGAGGTGGAAAATAAGCGGTTGTTCGAGATGGTTCGATATCATCTTAGCAAATTTCAAGGCGTGTTCGACAGAGAAGTGTTCGTGGTTTCGTGCTTCAACGAGCGTCCTCATTTCCGCGCGGCTTTCGTGGTACGCAAGGTTCGAAAAAAATACTAAGCTTCCTCTCTCTTACTCTCTTTCTCTTCACGTTTCTACGTTCGCAAGTAGCAACATATTTTAAGGCTGCCAAAGGAAAATAATGCGTTCCGCGCGACTTACCACGCCGCACATGCTTCTCGAGACCGCCTCGTATATTCCGCGAACGTTGCGTATTAGGGAAAAAATACAGCACTCGTGGATCGTGGTAAATTTTGGTGGCTATCGTATACATTTATTGTACGATTACATAGTCACAGATGGATTGTCGTGCTAAAAATTACATAAAAGTTAAACCGTGATATTTTCATATTTTCTCGTCGTTTAGAGTTTCTAACTGCGTTCATGGTTTTATACGCAAAAAGGAAGAAAGAACATCGATCGATCATTTCCTCGAAACCCATTTCTAGTTAGATGATTAATTTACGAGTGGAGTGTAGTTTGGATACACTTGGGCTTTTAGTTGTTCTTCGATAATTAAAGTTAATCTTCGCTCACTGTAATTTTCTTCGTAACCGAAGTTTTTCGTCTTTGATCGTTGCTAATGACTATAGTAGGGTCTAGTGAATTGCTTCGTGCCAAAAAGAAAGAGCAAACGTACATGTACGTAAAAACGTGTATAATACAAGGTCCATTTTTCAGCCATCATTTATCATAAGAGTAAGATTTACAAGCGAATTATAAGAGGATAGGAGGAAAAATTCGTCTATAAAAACATAAAAAGAATCCAATTGCAAAAAATAGTAAAAAGCTATTTGTACTAAAAAGGAGATGCGATGTGGAATGTGCTGCTTAAAAACACCGAACTCAGAAAAAGATCAAATACATATAGGAAGCCCTGGAAAAAAGATATTGAAAAGAATATCTTAGAAAAAGTAGAAACTTTCGAATACGATCGGACAATGTAGGTCAACCAAATTGCTCCTTGCCCGATTTAATATTTGTAGACACATGTATTGTACACCTAACATCGCCTACACTCTACACGATTCAATTATCTCGTCCATTAAAAAGGCACACCTTTCGAACAAAGCCTACTTGATCTTTCTGGTGAGAGTATTCGAACTTGGTCTGGTTGCATCTCAATATACAGACGTCGCTGTTCACAATAGCGCCAGAAGGGTCTTGAAGCCAAGTTTCCTCCTACAAGATTATATTAGCATGTTGAACGCGCTGCATGCTCTCGACGATGATGCGCCGTATTCACATCGTAGCATTCACGTGGTATTCATAGCTATCCTAATCGTGAACGCGTTCCAGTTCGGGTGGAAGCATCGCGTGACGACGTTGCTGTTTCCCTCGACAAACAATCAATTATCATCGTGGCGTTCGCGCCATAGGTACGTGCGGTTGCTATACGTCTCTTCTGTTTACGTTGACACTCTGAACAGAGTGTTCCCGATGAATTTGATTTCGTGGGCGTTCTACACTTCCATTAGCGGCGAACGTCTCGATTAAACGGCCAAGCGCGCTGCGGGACAATGCATTTCGCTAATAATAGGCGATCGACGTATGAAATTAAAGGGCAAACGCGTGTCAGTCCTAGTCGCGATACTCGTGTTGTCAGGTTGAAGAGCTCGTTTCCGTGCTGTCCCATATACCAGTTAACTCTCTCGATACTCCTCTACTAACCTACTCCAAAATCGTGTACCTTAGAAAATTAATTGATGTTTCCAGCTCCAATCATGTCGGTGGATAGGTATCTCGCTGAAGTGAAACATCGAACACTTACTAAGTTAACAACTGCGAGGTGACTTAATTAATTTTGCTGCTGCAACCTCGATTAAGATCAACGATAGAATTTTTCTAATTTCTACTCTTTTTTAAAGAAAGACGCTGTTACAATAACATCAACGATAGATGCGTATCTTACAAGAATGAAATATCGACCACTCGATTAATTTTGCTGTTCGAACTTGATTAAGATCATCGACAAGTATTCGTACCAAGGAATTTTGTCTCATCCTTAATCTTCTTTAACCGTACATGTTTCGTTAGAGTTTCATTGATTGATAAACGTTTTACAGAAGCGGAACATCGATAGCTTATAAAACTAAGAAGTTCTTCTCTCATTCCCACGCATTCAATAAAGATTTTTCTAACTGCGGTTCAAACAACGAAAGAACGTCTTCGTGTTCTAACGTAGCTTCGTCTAATATTCCTATGAAAAGTATCGTAATAATTCTCCTCGTCGACTTTTCCAATGGATTCTCGTTACAATGCTTGCGTGTACGTCATTCCACTTTCACTTTCCACGAAAATGTCGCGGTAAAGCGATCGGCAGTATGGCCTAACGTGTACGGTAATCGTGGTGAGCGACGACGATTATCAAGAAGCCTGTTAACGAAATAGGGCGATGACACGATGACGGTGCTACCTGAGGCACGCGAAACTCAGCCAATCTTCGAAGGGTGGTGTTTCATTGTTGTTTTTTTCCGTTCAACTCGTCTCGAAACACAACAGCCATCGTCGGCATCCTGTAAGTAGGCAAGTAGGCAGCCGGAGATATTGCCTGGTCGTTTTATAATAATCAATAGGTTTTTTTGCGCGGACTAATGCGCGCTGCTGCGGTTTCGCCTTCTCACGCCTAGCTAGAACCTTACAAATTGGCTACACGAATGGAATTTTATGGCTAGATTGAATCAAGCCAAGAATCGCCGGATCACACCGTGACCCAATGTCTTCCTTAATTCTCTCGATTCTAGATTACCCAAGTTCAACCAAACGATCGCATAAATCGCGGGACGAGTTGCCGCCGGGGATAACACCGCTATTAATAAAATTGAAATTCCAGTCTATTTATCACGACGACGACTCGAATTTCCCTCGATTCCTAGTAACTGGAGAAGAGAATCCATTTTTGCGGAAAGTACCCATAAACAGAGGTGACCAAACAATCGAGAATCCAATATCCAAAGTGCAAGTGCTAAGGGATTGTATTACGAGAGAACAGCCAGTTCGATCGATCCTCTCTTCGTCAAGTGTGAGCTTGGAAAAGAAAGATCGAAGGGAAACGCTTGATTTTACTTAACACCTTTTCCTCTTTCCAAGTTGTATGCTCTTTTTATCAGCAATGTATCGATGAATTTGAGGTAAGCGAAATATGTGCAAATTTTGTTGCGGTGTTTCTTTAAATAATATCATTTTATCATTTGTAGTTTAAATGTACGTTTAAATGCGTTGATTAAATTTTTGTATCCCTAATAGCTCATTTTCAAAGATTGATCGTCTATTTACAAGTCGATCATGTTGCAAGAAATTGCAATAAAATTCCCTTCCGACCATCGTATCGAATTAATGTCTATTTTAACGCACAGTTTATCGATTTGCTTCTCTGTTTGTCGAAACACGAAAACAGGAAACGCAACAGTTGCGTCAGCAGCGTTACACGTAGAGAAATAAACGTGGTACCGTATGCCTCAATAGCGAAGACACAACTCTACTCTTGCACGCTTCCTTTCTAAACCGACGATGTTTCTTTTCATTGGAAAACTCCTTTTGAAATAAAAAGCGACAAGGTTCGTAGACTTCTATTGTCACAGAACAATTAGCAATTGCTCGAACAATGAAACGTTTCGCCAGTGTTGGTTTTTCCGGTATCACCTGTTCGAGGAGCAACGCGATGCACCCGTTCCACGAACAATGAATCATTCCCGTTGCCGTAAGGCTACTCTTTTAATCAAACTTTCCAACGAATCCGATCGTTATCACGGAAGAAATGAAACACGCGTCAGAATGTTCAGCTGATACGCGTTCGTTCTTTGATCAGCGAAGAAAACGATTGTTCGTACGCGTGTGTTCGATTCTGATTATTAGATACGTAGATTTTATGAACTGTGAAGGTGTACACCGCTCAACTGCGGAGGAGGACAATATCTGTTAAAGTGGAAAATCGATATAAACTTTTACAGTCGATATTACATCGGATCTCGTAACTATAAAACCTAAGGTTTTTAATTCGTATACAGACGCGAGATAATAACGGGACAACGTTAGAAAATTGCAAAAAACTGGTTCCAAGCTCTTTTTGCAGTTGCTGGCTTCCTTCGCGATAGAGAGGGGAGAGAGTACATACGTTGCATTAAAAGTTTCTTTGCTTGGATAAATCAAGGTAGGACATCCGGCCGTGCGAAGAATTAATTCTAAAGAAAACGATGTCCCTGGTAACGAAGGGTTGGGTAAGTAAAGAATAGGGAAAGCTGAAGGAAACTTGAAGCGAGGTGGCACAGTATGAAAGCAGTTTACTTCGCTCGAGACGAGAGCAACTCAAAGTTTTTCAGCCTTGAAACAATACTTTAACCACTTTGTGTACTTACGCTGTTCGAGCTGGTGCTCCCGCCTCGGTCGGTCAATTTACGAATCGAGAATGAAAGCGTCGAGCAACGTGTCTCGTATATTAGCGTAAACCGGTAGTAGAAAAAAAAATAAAAAAGGAAGGAAATAATCTTGTTCTTAGAAATAGACAAAGAAGGGTGGAAAACAAGGAAAGCTGGGTGTCAAACGAACATAAAAATGGCACAGCTTTCCTCGTCACCCAAGGGGTACTGTGCCGGAACGCGTTCCCGTTTTTTTACATGGCGGGAATCCCCAGGAGGCCTACACCATGCCACACGGTATGTCCGTGTGGAAAAAATGAAATTAAAGTGAAAAGAAAAACCAAATATATAGTATTTGGAGAAAATTATAAAGAGAGCGAGAAGAGAAGTGTATAATCCTTAAGCCATCAGTCTCGTGGATGTATGCAAATCTCGTAAGAAGTTCATCTTTCTGATTTCGAAGTTCTTAATTAAATTAATCGTAGTCAAGCGGACGGTTTCGGGTGTGAAATGTTATCGCGACGACCAACGAATACCGATCGCTAACCATCATTTAAGAGGTGAAAGTATTTCAACGCTAATGACTCGTCGCGTATTTTTCCTGCACGCCCGTTCGATTACGTGCCTGCCACGTGCAACCGCACTTTCTACCGTGGAAAACCATCCCCATGCAGAATCAGAATCGTTCGATCGAACGGATCAAATCGTTTAATCGTTTCCCACGCGCCAATGTTTTTACATTTATCTTTCGAATCTATTTATCGGTATTCGAGGAAGCCACGATGATGTTGCGCTCTTCGAGGCCCCCGACAGTTCTTCTTACATTCATCTTCTGACGAAAACGACAAGAAAGACCGACAACAAGGAAAAAGATAAGGAAAATTAGACAATTTCGTTAATTCTATCCGCACATATATATGTATATATATATATATATATATATATATATATATATATATATATATATATATATATATGTACGTACGTAGGTATATTACCGTACGACGCCTCGATAGAGCGATTCGATAGGATTATCCCGAGATCGTCCGTGTGACCACAGGAGTGAAGAACTTATTACTAAACACCGGCATACCTGATGCCGGTGCGTGTGCCTTATATGCTAAGTCACTTAATCAACTACCTGCTTGTATACCTCTTCGATGAAACTGATAAATCGTAAACGAAGAAGAATCCACTAAACACGTTCGAAGCCGAGGTGCGCGACACACCGATCACCGGAACTCAAAGAGGTGGCCACGTTACGGAAACAGGACCTTTTATACCCTGGAAATTATTGATTTCCATCGCTCCGCCAGGCCGGTGCACGTGCGCAGGTCCTTGGTGAACGGCGCACGAGCACCACCGACGCGACGTTCCCACCAGCGAAATAAGAAAAAATAAAAGGAAATACTTTTTCAAGAAAGTCGCCCGCCCCCGACATGTTCATTTCCACGCGCCAGTGGCGCGATGTTCCGACGAGCGATTTTATGAACGACGATAAACCACCAACGAATAGCTCGATCCAACGGGGGTAATTGCGAGGCGTTTTTACTACTGTTAGATAATACAACGACTTTCGGTCGACGCGTTCATCGACTTGGTTACGTTTCAGCTCGTGAGATTTTATAGGAGATTAAATATCGAGGAAATGTTAGGAGGATGGCGCTGTATATGGCGAATAAAATATGCATCGCGCAAGGGTTAGTAAACGAACGAGAATTGCATACCATGTGTAAGTGCTTGCTCATAAATGGGGCTGTACAAAAAGTGTTACTTGAAACGTAAATGTGTTAAAATGTATTGAAAAAGAAATATTGGAATACGGAGTGCGAGAAGGAATTGATATAATGTGGAATGTGAAGGATAAAATGATTCCATTAGGCTCGCAGATGGGTGCGATTTAACTCTTTCGTTGGTATTCCGAATTGTAGATGGCGATGCATAAAATTTCCTACAACTAACTGTACGTGCAGTGCATTTTTAATTGGGTGCGAGTTAATGAAGCCATTTTTTAGCCAAGGAATTCCTGCGGAGGATTGGATCTTTTACAAAACTTAAAATACGAACGTATGGTTAATTTGTCGAGCGATTGAATAATCGTAGAATAAACCTTGACATATGTACACGAGATATTTTATAAATAATAAATCATTTTAAATGTTTGATAAGAGTATCTATATGTTTCATTTTTTGTAAAAAATTCCTACTTGCAATTTTCATTAAAAATTTAATGGAACAATCGTATACGACAGCAGTACCCTCTGACGGAGAAATGCTGAGATTATTTCACTGAGAAATTAGGTCATCATGTCTACCAACCTTTATTATACCTAACTTTGGATTAAATCTATCCTTCAAAAAATATTTACCCGCTATTTTAGTTAGTTGTAATTTGTAACTCAATGGAACTGATTCGTTTCTAACAAAAGTGAATAAGAAACCACTTACTTCGGCTGGATAGTGCTAGGTATATTATTATAATTAGATTTCTAAATTTAGAATTTTAAATCTAGGATCTTTAAGAATAAATAGAATGCAACCTATAGTTTTGTTTATATATTCCTAGTGAATGACGCAGTTTTGCGTAGTTCACGATTGGTGACAGGCATCTGTAACAATTTTATAAACTCTATTTTCTACATAAATGGAAGTTACGACGATTGAACGCAAATAAGATAGGATGCAGAAAACACAGATTGATAATTTCATGTGGTCATTTCAGTGAGTACCGTATTTAATTTTTATAATGAATTTCGCAAATATTTGGAAAGTTGAATCATACACTTCTATGTATATATACGTTATTTTTCAGTATAAATGGAAATGCTAACTCTCGTAATCCATGGCCAGAACTTTGTCAGAAGAATGAAGTCAAACATTTGTCTCGAAAAAAAGATTTCATAAATATTACTGATGATAATAGAACAGCAAGTTTAGATCATTCTGAGTATCCAGAACTTGGTAGTGCGCTTGTCAAGAGTAAAAATGTTGTTGTACCAAGAGATCATTGTTTGTCAAGACCCAACAGTGTGCAGATTGTATTACCCATGCAGACAAGTATGGAATCAAAGAGATCAAAATCTTTAAAAAGGTATAAGAAATCAGATAAAATTTGTATTAACCTTCAGGAAGCTTTACAGGTAACTGTTATTAATATTATGATTAAGTTGTTATTCTATAATGATAAACGTTAAATAATTTTCACAATTCTATTTATAGAATACTATGCATGCAAGTAAAATTGGCAAAGAAGTTCCTAAATTAAGGATTAATTTATACATGGGTAATTTTGGGTTTACGATGCCAAACACATTGGGCAAAAACAAATGTTCAGATCTAAGGAGAGTGAGAATATGTATTTCTAAAAACAAGAAGCCTTCGAAACTAAAGAAATTAATTTTGCTAAACCGTAATATGAAAGCACAAATTAACGTTGACAAAAGAGAAGCGTTTGAACGTAAAAAAATGGAAGCTATCTATAGAGATGTTGATGCCATGAATTTTAATGCCTTAAAAATTACAGCCGATCCAGAAACAAATATAGACTATATTAGAAATATGTGGACAATGACACTCTATGATAAAGATCATAGAAATGTAAATGAAATAAATATTTCGGATAATACACTATCTCACAGACCAGATGTGATTGGGAAAATAAATAATCTTGGAATTCAAGGAAGACAATTGACAAACAGATTGGTTGGAAGAAATAGCAGAACAAATTTTTCTGATCTTGTCAGTGACATAATAGAGAATGATATTGTCAAACAGACACTCTCTCTTCATATTGAAGAAGACCTTAAGGAAGAAGGTCAAAATAGCACAGACATAGATGATAAAAGCCTTATAAAATTTTCTCGTAACTTTAGAGAGTAAGTACTGTAAGTAAGCGCTTATATTCATAAACAGCAAAATATTTGATACGATACTTATATGCTATCATATGACATTGTAATATACATATTTGTACACCTGATTCATTAATTCTTATTTATAGATGCAATAAACGATATAAACATATTACATTATCAAAATGTTTATCAGAACCTATCCTCTTTCCTCTCCTATTTTCTTTCCATGATTATAACCCTATACAAAACATCATTGATTATAGATATTAAATTATTTTTAATTGATTTTAAAAATTCAAATACCTTACAGATACTGCACTAATATGTTAACAGTGGCCTTGAATGACAACCTTGAAAAATTCATACAAGAAATCACAAGACTCCAAAAAAGATTTCACGAGAAAAATCCAAACAAATCTAAGTACAAGCGTCGTTACTATTCCGGTTTGAAAGAAGTTCGTAAACATGTCGAATTGAAAAAGCTCAAATTCGTAATTATCGCTCCTGACATAGAAAAGGTCGAACTCGAAGGTAAATATCAAATTTTTCTTTCGAATGAAAGAAAGATGACGATCGTGTAATTTTAGACGGATTAGACGATCAAATTGATAAATTGCTCAATGCGTGTAAAAAAGAACATGTAGTTTACTGTTTCGGATTACGGAGGAGGAAGTTAGGATATTATACTCACGGAAAAGGGTTTGTAGGATGTGTTGGCATTGCAAATTATAGTGGAATTGAGGTAAGCAGACCATAATCCTTTAAACCATAAAAAACATATAACATATAAAACGTACCAAATGTTTGAAAGACATTTCTTTTCAGTTACTTTTCAAAAATGTTTTAACAGAACTTGTAGACGCGAGGAACGCGTTCAAAAAACTAAATGGCGACATCGAATCGATTATCGATATATCAAAGGTGATCTCGGAAGATTATTTACTTTCAGAAAATATTAATGCCCTTTTGAAAATTTTGTCCTATAATACGCATAGTTGATAAAATATTTATAAAAATGTGATATATTTGTATTTATTTAATTACATATATAGAAAATATTGATTGGCATGTGATTTATGAAATCGATACATATCGACGTTTGTTATAATAATAGATATAATATTTTTGTAATTTAAATTTATATTATTAAATGCATTATTATATAATAGACTGTTTAGAAATAGTATAACAAATAGTACATCCCAATCTGTATGTTGGCTTCGTATTAGAAGTCATCTTCGTATCATTATAAACTTAAGTCAATGGTATCATAAAAATCATTTAATCTTTAAACAACTCTTAATCTCTCATAATATAATGTAGTAATATTATTCGTCGATAGACATTGAACAATTGTGAATTTTTTGGATATTAATTCTCTTTTGAAGTCTTACTGTTGAGTACATCGTATATACATATATATACACATATGATTAAAGATAGATCTACATATATGTAATAACCAAAAATCAGGACTCTAATATTCATTAATTGAGAATACCATAGTACATATTTATAAACATTACGAATCTAAAATAAAAATCGCATTGATATATTGCCATTTCTAAGGGAATAAAATGTATTATTCAAAGACAAATGACGCCCAATAGAAAGAGTAAAAGAAATCTTGCTTCTGTCGATAAATATATCGACCAGGTATATCGATCTTTACAAATATACTAAAACTAAGGTTATCTCGTTCGTATAATAGTAGTTCACTTTCAGTTAAATGAACTGAATCACCAGAAGTTTATTTAATCATGCAATAATTAGTTTTGTTTAAAGTTTTGTTTAAATTAGCGAGTTCAAGCGGACTAATTACACTCGCGCCATGTTATAAATTGTAGATGGCGTAATAAAACCTGTGAATTGTCGGTATTACAGAATATAATTTTCCACTTTTATCGCTTCCGACAATTGAAACGAATATACAGATTCCTATATTCAACGTAGCAAATCATAGAGGGCGTAACAAACTCTGAATCTTCACGAGGTCGGTATTTCAGAACATGAGACACGAAATCTCATAGAATATCAGGTCTATGCTGTATTTAGTCAATGCTGCGGCAGGTATTTTTCAGGGCAATATTAGTCGGTGTGTAAGTATATTACATACATCGGTGTTTGCACAACACGTAATGCATACCTGTCTCTAAAACCAAAGCCAACGCACCGATACATCTCGATCGGATGCAGATATTTCGCTTAATTACTACGTTCATATGCATCGAACATGGATGCTCGATCGTGGGAGGATTAGTATCGATTCTCCATTAATTTTAATGAAGGATGCTAATCGATCCAGGTGTAAACGCTTTATCGCTCTATAGCAGTGATTCCAGGAATCTTTGGTATTTAGCTTCTTGCGTGTATCGTGTGCCGCAATATGTTCGTTGCGGCCTTGTTTTCCAGTTGTGCTTCATTATGATAAACTAAGTTGAAACAATTAATTTCATTCAGGCATTTATAAATAATGCAAGCCAGTACGGCCAGAGTCACGACGATTAATTTCTAAATATTACAACGTCATGTAGCATATTTTAAATTCGCGCGTTCGTTGCACGATAAGCAGTTCGTATAGAAAACTTTTATCGATATCGAAAAAATTTAATCTCTCGACAACTCTATTTACGAACGTATTACCATTATCGATTCTTCAATTAATGTCCTTACCACACGATACCATGCTAACAGCGATAAATGCTTTTACCCAAATGTACGCTCCAATTGGCGGGCTAAAAATCAAAGTGGTGTAGTAAATCAAGATTTGGACAATTTGAATTGGATCACATATTTCAACATATATCCAATACATATAGTACAGGATACTGTTGCATGGAAAATATTATATATATACCTCAGACAGATTGGATTCTCAGTCTTAAAATTCTCTCTCAAAAATTCATCGTTCAAATAAAATCAAATAAAAGCGGAAAATCAAAGACAATTAGAGACAAAAATCAGAATACAAATTTCTCGAATTCTTGATCGAATTCCACGCTTTCACGAGGCAAATAGGATCTCCGAAGGGGGCGAAGAAGCGTGGCGAACCGAAGAAAGCACGCAGCTGGAGTGCGGGCCACGAAGATGCAGGCAACGAACCAGGGCCTCGGCCGAGATGTACGAGAGAAGGCACGGTTCTGAGAGGAGCTGGAATGGAGCTGGAAACGAGAGGCTGCGGGGGAAGTGGATGCCAGCCGGTGTGTGTTGATGCAAGTGCGGTGACTGTACGTGCTGACTGGCGGAGTCAGTCAGTCAGTCAGTCAGTCGGCTCGGCACCGGCCGCGACGCACGATCGCGTGGATTTTTCTTGCTTCTCCGTCCACACGTATATACACACGCACACAACACGATAGAGTGGCCTGCACGCCTCGACACACACCGTTTTGCCTCTGTTTCTCCGGCGAGTGGCGCGCGCCACTCGATCCTGGCCTGTTGTTCGGCCCAGTTTTTCCGTCTCGATTTTCCCCCCAGGTTGAGAAACCTGCCCGTGTACCAACAAGGGGCTCCGAGTGTCAGTGTGCTTCGTCGGATTAGTGGGCCTGTCGAAATAACCATAGAGGGTCACGTCTCAGCATCGACCAGGTAAGCCTAGAACCGAATTCTTAAGGATATGGTCACGGTGGATACGTATTCTAACTGGCGTTCTGGCGAATTAAACATCTCAACGCTATAATGCGTACGCTCACAAGACTCTCTGTATACGTATTTGATTGCTTTGACGTATCGAGTTCGTTAGAACTGCAGTCCATCCTGATACGTATTCGTTGTAACTATATAGCAAGGTTTGCAGATTTGGAATTTTTCTTATCGGTGGGATTTTTGATATTGTATGGGAAAAACTTTGAATCCTCGAGATCGTTGAAGAGACAGTAACAGTAGAATGATGTCGAAAGATAGAATGTATTACAAAGAAGAGTCGTTTGTTGGAAGAGGAATGGATGATCGTTTGCTTCGATGTCGAACACGTTCACGCGCGTTCCAAGTGCCGATAGGCTGAATTATTTTCATGTCCCGTTAGGCGTCAACGATCGACGGATCGATAATGGACGGGTCGTAAAATACGTGGAATCAGGCGAATACCCCGTTTTGGATAAATCCGCGATCAAGGGATGTCATCACATCGAATACAACCACGGGAAAGTCGGCTGGTTCGGTTTCGATTGGATCGCGAGTGGACGCGATAACGCGCGAAACCGCAAGCCGGCTAGACCGAGTAAAAACCGTCGCATTTCGCTGTTCATACTGCGTCATTCAAGTCGATCGTTTTGCTTGTTTTATTTAATTGCTCCTGTCGCAATTCCATTTTTAATATTCTTCTTTGAAGATTTGAATCACGCTATAATTACAAATTCCACGAGCAGGCACGCAATTAAAACGAAGATGTAGTGTACAGTAGCTCATGAAAGTATTCGAATACACACAGACACCCGTATCTTATGCAAAACATTCTGACATTTCTTTGGCATGACGTTTTCAAATGTCAAAGTTTAAAACAAATTTCAAAATGTACATAAAAGCTACGAGTACTTAAAAGCATATATTTCACACAGATGGCAAAAATATTTAAATGATCGATTATTTATTGTATTAATAATCCTAGATACTCAAATGGATTTCGTATACGATTAAGATAAGGCTATTCATTTTTTAATCTAAGTTTTCATTAAACATACGTTTGTAGTAAGTATCTTGTAACTTCTATACACGTTTTCGGCTTTGTTTCAAGCTTTAGCAATATATCATCGATAGCTGTGAGTCACTACAGTGTTAATGACATTTCAAGAATCTTCCTACGACATAAATACACAATATATTTATACAAGATTTTTATACATAGTTCAAATACTTTTGCAAGCCACTGTACGTCACGTATGTCTACGTAGAAATTCTCGACGTGTGTCATTCCCTTTCCCTTTGCCGCTAACGAGGCTATAGGAACGTCGCTGGTGATCCAACGCAAACACGAGATAATGCTCGACGTTCGATTTTTAAGTGTCGTTCCTCGTCAAGGATCTGTAGCCGCGATTATCGCGATAGTCGCGGCACGAGAGTGGCCGTCCACTCCTTTGTGTATATTTCGATACAATCTGTTTTTACGGTTGTATTTCGACAGAATCGATGGAATTAATGGGACAAAGGGAACAGCGTTCGCGAGACAGCCGCGTTATCGGTCAGAAACATTTGGTTTTTCCTTCATGAACCTTGTAACCACCGCGTTTAGAGAACGACACAAGCGGAGGCGTGTCTGAGGAGCGTGCGACGAAACTCGTGATCGTTGCTGACTCGTTGGTTTCAAGCTATATTTAGCCAGACGGACGGCGTCGTGACGTCGTATCCATGTTCGACACATCGAACCTTGTTAATGATCCGACTTAATCATCGATCATTGCGCGAACATTTTTAATACGTCGACTAGCCTCTTGTAATTTTTGTTGCCATTTACCGAATTGCAGTTATCTATTTTGATGTAAGTATGTAACAAATATTTTTTAGACATTATCTCATTAAACATGTATGACTTGCTCGAAGAAAGTCATACATATATAATAGCTCAAAGTCCGACACTTGTATTTCTACAACTAGATCATTTACGATATGTTTAAATTAAGAAGGTTAAAACCTGAAGGTTTTAAATTATAAAAAGAAATGCATGAAAGCTATTATCGCTAAACATTCTACGTAAAATTCTAAGTTAACTGGGCTGTTTCTCGCTTCCTCCTCGCGTTTTTATCTCTTCGGTTATCTTCTTTTTCTTTCAGTATACTTTGTTTACAAAAAGCTAGTCCAATTATATCGAATATTAAAACTAAATATTTAAAAAATTGCTTTGTAATAATATCTATCGCGGTGCAACATTCATTTTGCATCAGACAGATTGGAAAAGAACCGGAGAGTTAATGAAAAAATGTTATTCTTAAATTAACTCCAAATATTCTTCAAGTCAGCGCCGACCAGAATAGCGCGTCGAAAAGAAAGTTGCTTTTAATTTTCTCCTACGTTCGTCGAAAACTGTATTTGGAGCGGTCTTTATCAGCGTACGTAATTCGCTGGCAACGTTTCACCGCTGCGGTGTGGCGGAAGGTGTTTCGACGCGGGTGAACACGCGGCAGGCGTGCGCGCGATTTAAAGGAGAAAAAGGTCTGACACGTGAAAGTACGCGCGCTTGCGAAATCGAGGAGAGGATATAATCTAATTCTAACGGTAACCGGATACCATCCCGTTCGTTCTGTGGCTGATTGCCAAAACGAATTGAACGTGTGTTAATTGTCACTAATTATATTATTCGATAAGTTGGTTAACGGCAATTCAACCGCGTGCTACGGGCCCGCGGTTTCCTCGTTTGGACATCAAACGTATCCGCTGTCTGAGTTACGACGAATAAAAATCGGTTACACAGTCGACAGTTTTCACGCGCTAAAGTAATATCTGTACGGTAACCGGCTCTTTTCCACTATTTGCATTAGGTTGGTGTACAGTGGCTGCAAAAAGTATTTGCACGTACCTTTAGTTTTCAATGAATCGTCTTTTTATCGGGTTTTACGGTTGGCCTCTGTAAGAGCTACTAACACGATAAGAAATTTAATACATTGGAACTTAATTAATTGGTATGCAAATGATATAATAGATACAATGGTGTGCAAATACTTTCTGTAGCCACTATATATCCGGAGTTTTATCGAGCGTGCAACGATGATACGCAAAGGAAATGCAGATTTTTAATACGTTTTTTAATTCTATGTGGCATGATAACGCTACGTCTACGATCTGAACGTGGAGAATTTGCACTGTTTCGGCAGAAGAGATGAACTCTGTTCCTAAAAACATTTCAAGATTAAATGTTTCACGCTCTGTAAATTTGCTCGAAAATTATAATTGTAAGTTAGAGTTTCAGTTATGTGTTATTAAAGATTATTTTACGAGGGTGGTGTTTTATTAAATTGGCCGAATAAATGTTATTAATAGCCTCTTAAATTTGATATATTTCTGCACGTTTCCATAAATGTATAAACATCCGTGCTCTAATAATAAATGTAAAACACTCGAAGTACGGTAATCATAATGATATTTAGCGGATGAAACAAACGTCTGCTTGGATGATTTTACTGTTCATAAAGATATGAATTTGCAGAAACACTCGCAATCCAGAAACATCTAAAGCTATTAACGTTTCGGTTGATCGGAGTTGGTTACGATCGGAGCAGCGAGAAAAAATGACGCAGCACGAGAGACACCTTGTAGCATAATATCATGGTAACGTAATTCGCGCGTGACCAATTGTCAGGGCTCAATTGGAACGCAACAGGCACGGCTTTAATCTGCGTTTTACACGCGGCCCGCTAACTCTCGTGTGTACGCGTGCCTCTTCTTAAGCGAGCACGAACGCGTGAAAAAGCTGGAGGCTCGGTTTGTTCTTTCGCGTCGCTCAGTTTCGTTCCAGTTTCCGGCTCGATATCTCTGTTACACCGCCAATTAGGGCGCCGGCATAACGAGAATTTGTAATCGAGACCGCGCGGCAATTACTCGCGTATCAATCGGTCACGTGTGAAATTCCTTGTTTTCGTCGTCGATTCTTCACGCCAATTGTCCTAGCTTTCTGAAGCACTTCATTAGCCTCGTCGTTTTTCTCGTCTCGTTTTTCTTTTCCCTGTTCGTATACATCGTTACTGGTAGATCGTTAAATTGGAAACGATCTTTATCGTTAGCAAGAAATTACTGAATCGTTGAAACGAATTACGTTACGCGAGGAACGATCGCTGAGCGGAAGACGCAAGACGAGTTTTCGCGGAATCGATTACACGACTGACACTGTTTATTAAGATTCAAAAGGAATTTCACGACTCGATTGACTAAACTGGAAAGAATTCCATGTTTTATTTTTATTCATAGCAAGACTCGATCTGGAGTATCGAGTGGTGGAACGTGGACATGTCTACGAAAGCAGGATGTGAAATCTCCTATTACGTAGTAGCCACACCACGTAAAGAAAATCTTGGATTTCTGTGCACGAAATCCGATGCTTTGACCAACGTCGAACCGAGTCTCCTTTGTATCGCCAGATATCCATGCTGCAGGTGATTAATAAGATTCACCTTGAACGGCAACACGCCTGGAAAATTAACGCGCGAAGCCTCGTGATCGGAGTAGCAACGATATTTCATCTAGAAAATCTCTTTCCTCGAATACATACGCAGTGTATAGTATATTCAAATATTATTCATATGTTATTCCAAATGTACCAATATGATTATGACAGTCGTGTTTATAGTTACAGTGCTAATGAAATTTTATTTATACAATACATTGGCACGAAAGTTTTCTATGGTTAATATTAGAATACTTTCGCGTGCCAGTGTGAGTAGCGCTTAATGTCCGAGCCGCGCTTCAAAGAAAAAGCAACAAAGAAAAGTATAGCTATCGTCAGCAATGGAGAATAATGTTTGCGTAAGCTGTGAGCTCGACGTAATTTAACCAGCGAGTTATGTAGATATTCTATGATGTGGACCGAGCATAACGTTATCGAATAATTAGCGAACAATGCTTGAGTAACTGTGAACTGTGCGTAATCGATAGTGGACCAAACTAGTGACCGGCATTTCGCTATGAACCTGACGTAATATGAACATTATTGGTAGTAACAACGTTTGCATGGTCGTAAACGGGTCATGGTGGCAACTCGACGAGAGGACAAAGTCGATGGACGAGATTTATTTCGCTATGGGCGGAATATAAAACGGTTAATAGCGCGCGATCTTTAAAACATTAAAAACGCTTAGCAGTTACACTGCCGTGCACAAGTATTTCGTTCCTTTTGCATAATAATTTATCGACTAATAATATCGGTGAATTAGCATATTATTCGTTGTAAGTATGTAACGACCTATAGAAGAGGGACGACGAAAGAAAAACGACAAGACGAGCTTTGTTTCTAGTTCCGTGAGATTCCTTTGTGCTTTGAAGTAATAAAAATGAAAGGACAAGCCTACAAACTCGAACGATAACGTAAAGTCACGAGTCAACTACGAGCTGTCCCGTAAAAGGAAACGAACGTAACGTACCGACGAAGTAAAATGTATTATTTACGTAGTTATTCACCGTTCAGAGTGCAACGATCCGGCAAACGTTCTATGCATAGTTAATGCAACCCAGGGACGGTGACTTTCCCCTCCTGTTCAATTATCAAAGGTTAGGAGTCCTTCCGATATTTGCGCGAAGAGGCGGTGGAACTTGATTAATTTGTTCGAGGGATGAGTGTAATTACAGTGACACACGAAAGTATCTCAACAAGTATATAGAAGTGTTTTATAGATACGGAAACTACAGGAAAATAACATGATAAGTTACATTCTCGATGTCCTATCGGAGAACAATTTTCAAATTCTGTATGTTGCCGATCAATCGCACGTTACTAAAATTCTTTCTTCGGCTGGATGCTAATAAAGCGCAGTGTCGGCCATAAGAAATGCGTCCTACTTATTATGAATATATTACGTAAACATTAGAGGGTAGATATTCTTGCTTATGAAAGGAGATTTTTCTTTAAAATTGGCCAAAAAATGCATCCTCGTTCTTTGAAGAAAAATTATATTTTGATCGCATTTATCTGCTCCGGTTAAAATTATCGAAGCGTGGAAAGGAAAAACAACGCCGGCCGATGTTGGCTCTCTGAAAATTTGCACTGATTAAAATCGGACGTTCCATATATCCCGCTGCTATATAATCCACGTAAAGTAAACAGGCTTCTTCAAAGAGAAGACGGAAAAATCGAATATCGAGGCTGACGTAAAGACTTTCTGATCAACTCAGTATGAACGTTACACAAGCTGATCCGTGGGAAACATTTCCAAATATTAAACTTGCGAGCGAGAAGGTCTATCCTAGCTTTGGCCATTTGAATAAATCAAACCGATTTAATATATCAAACTTCTACCGACCGTTTCGTCAAAGTCAACTTTTATACGCGGTATGGAGAGAATCCTTTTTCCTCGTTTAGAAACTGCAAAGTCTACAAAGAAAGATACTGTACAAATAACAACAAAACGAAAGATAACCGGGAACAAAGCCGTTTATTGTTGAACGCTGTTCTTGCATAAGGAAGGCGCGTTATCGTCATCACCGTTATAAGATACCGTGCTGTGCAAAAATTCCAAACCTATTAACAAAGGAGGACAAAGTAACCCCGATGGCCATCAAAGTCTGGGGCCCCGAACTTTTGCAGAACTCTGCACAAAAATGCAAGTCTCATCACCCACAACGTGGCATGTTTCGTCGAAATTTATTTGTCGCGCCACCGAATACGTTTCCTGTTCCAGTTTCGAGGTAACCCCAGTTCCGCGATTCTGTAAACGCTTTTTGTAATTGCAGCGGTGGCTCTAATTAAATTAAGGCGCGCGGAAATGCGCGCGATTCGTTGCACGGTCGACAATGCACAGTTAATGTCGCTCGGCCAATCGGTTCGTAGAAAAACCAAGCACGGTACTTTCCATCTAGGTGTTCTTGGCTCGCGACCATATACAGCGATAATTGAGCGTCTATCATAGAAAACTTTTATGTCCATATCGTACGTGTCATAAAAGATATTTTGAAATGTCTTTAGCACTGTAACGAGACTCGACTATCGTATTCATAAAAAATGTCTACAAGCGATCGAGCGTTTTTGCGAGCAATTGTACGACGACGTTTTCACTAGGATCGAACGCTGGTGAAAAATGCACGACGTCGTTTTCGCGGTGGGACTTTTCGAATTTACGCGTACATTGCAATTAAATCGAATTCGCCTCGTCTGTGCAGAGGCGAATTTTCCAGGCAAATTTTCACGTGGATGAGATGCAAACTCGTGTTCCTTATGCATGAGGCGGGAAACGCGGTA
Source organism: Bombus affinis (assembly GCF_024516045.1). NCBI lineage: Eukaryota > Metazoa > Arthropoda > Insecta > Hymenoptera > Apidae > Bombus > Bombus affinis. The sequence continues at coordinate 3,459,613 of NC_066357.1, read as the reverse complement.
AAGCGCCGATAATTTCTTGAAACAGACTCGCTTCAGCCTCTCTCTTTCTCTTTCTAACCATGAAACGTTTCACAGCATCGCTATCAGAAACGGTTTGATAACGGCCTGCCTGCGCAACGGGAAGAAACTGAATTCTCATTGTGTAAACGCGTGCGTGTTCCAGCGGTTTCCTGCTACGTGAAAGTCGATGGAAAGTAATAAATTGAATGGCGAAGACGAAGTTCGGTGAATTCGTTCTTTAATGGAGGAGAAGGCATCGGGATGCGATGAAAGCCGCAATAACGACTATGTTAACGCGCATCGAAATAATAACGTGTATGCTCGTTACATATTTACTTTACGTTTTTCAACGATATTCTACCGATTTATCTGGTTACCAACAGGAAGAACAGGAATTTCTAAATCGACCGGTTAGAAGATTTCGTTGATACTTTTCCAAGTTTCGTGTCTTTGTTGTCTTATATATATGGTATGTCTTATATATATATCTGACCCCGGTCAGGGTCTCTGTATCGTTGCCACGTGTTTAATTCGAAATTGTTTAGTTAGCGTCGAAGATATACAGTGTGTTTTATGAAAAGAGGGGTCTACTGCTTTACGACCTTAGAGTTTAGAGTACAGTAGAATTCCATTTATGTGAACTTGCCTGGGGATAAGTAATGTATGTAATTGGAGTTCACCAACTCTCCACATTAGCTACGATTCCTCTAATTCATATACACACAGTGTGAAACATTGTCGACCTTTTTAGTCTGATAAAAACTGATCTCGTTGTACGTTTATCTTTGATGACATGGATTTCTCAATTTGTTTATTTTCGAGAGCGATTTCAGAAACAGATAAAAGAGAACGCATTCAGAGAAAGTCTAGGCGTTTAGACGCTGATCCCGACCGCCGTTGGATCGCATTACGGGGACATTACCTACACTTAAAACCGCGAGGTTACGCGTCAACCTAGTCGTTTTGCGACGTTACCTACTTAAGCAGATAACGTCGCGGCAGTGGTAATGCCAGTTTACGATCGCGCTAATTCGGTTAAATCGCGGACTGCTGTTGTCATTTTCAAGTATCGAGATAAAAATTTTACCTGAGATCTGAAATTCCACGTTGTCAAGCACCGGTCTTATAACGATGCTGTGATTATGCATTTATCGACAATCTAAATAATATCGAAGAGATACACGGCACGACAGTAAAGTTCCCGAACTGGTACTAGACCACGAGTTCTAATGGTTTCCAATTAAATTCTATCGCCTTTCCTTCAAATTATATTCTATGCACAGTATTTGAATTCACGGAGGTTTCCAATTGTCAACTATGTAACAGTTTTATGAATATACCATGTGCGTCGTACGAAACTTTCGCAATTTCATTGACATTGCGACGAGACACGACTGTCGTGATTATATCGATAAGATTTGAAAATCGAAAATATATTAGTTGCAGAACACGTACATGAAAGGTACCTATGTGCGAGTGTTGAAATACTTTCACGAGTCTCTATAGCGGTTCTCCGTCGAGTGACACGGGACCTTCCGATTTCGAGGCGAGCTTCTTCGACCGATTGCTCTTATCTGCCATTGTAAATCTATCTCCCGCCGTGTGACGTATTTATCGTTGAGAAAGTAGCAGACAACGACCTTGATTCTACCGCGATATCTAGAGGTATCGAGATATTTAAATTTCGGTCCACGAACGTGGCTGGAGGTTCCCCATTCCCCTATCTCGAATTGCACGAGGGATTTTCGACCATTTACATCCCGTCACGAGAAGCACACTGCGCGACAATAAAATTCCCGGATTATGATAATACAAAATCGATCATTTATTATCTTAAAAAAATAACCCTCGACGTGAGGGCCTCTTTCGATTACACGTTTAAAATGAATGTTCATGTTGTATATTAATGTTTTACAAAACACATGTTTGCGATGAATATTTGGTAATTTCTACACATATACATTTTTAGATTGATTTCAAATTTTACCAATGTAATCACGACAGTCGTATCTGATTAACAAAGATTTCGAAATGTTTTATTTATTCTACGATAAATGTTCAAGTACCAATGTACTCTACGATCTTTTTTATTCTGTATCATCGGAAACAAAACGACTCGAAGCCTTTTCCTTTTTCGTACAGACAACATGGATCGTACACCTCTCTAATTCCTGCACGCGCTCCAAACGTTATTTCCCTTCTCGCTCTCTGACTGGAATATTATTTAATCTGCAGATCTACCAATTAAGAAGTGAAAAGCTCGGGCAGCAGGAAACGAGGTACGATTCAACGGATCGCAAACCGGAAGCATCGGCATTGCAGATCTCTTCCGATGAGACTCTCCTTTCTGTCCCCCCTGATCGTGCAGAGAATGAGCAAAACTTTACACCTCGCGCGGAGAGGAACCCACGGCGTTTAGATATCTTTTATCTTTCTACAGCCATACGCTATTTTCCTGTTCTTCTCTCTCTCTTCTCCTCGTAAGCTCTTTACCTCCGCGATCCTGCTGAAATTCGTTGCCTCGTCGGTCGTTACCGCGATAAAACTGCGGCACGGTGACGCTTTTTATTTCGACAATGGTATGCTCGCGCGAAGACACTGTTTGCTCTTAATTACTTTTGCTCTAGATTCATATACGAGTAAGGCGGTTAGATGGAAAAATGGAAGGCATAAAATTCAGACGAAAATTCTGTCCTCCTTTTTAAGCTTTTATCTTTTGATCTAAGAACTGTAAAAAATTTCCAAGTCCTTGTATTCGTCCTTATTTCCTACGTTGGTTGGAACACTCGGAGAAAAGAAAATTCCGCTAATGATAAAACTTGATCAGAAGGTAGGTTAAATTCGCGAGACCTCCAAACAGGTAGATAGATAGATAGATAGATAGAGAGAGAGAGAGAGAGAGAGAGAGAGAGAGAGAGAAAGGGATAAGAGAAAATTCTACCCTCGGCCACCTTTTAACTCGAGAACCGTAAAACACTCCCACTCTCTGTTGCTTTACCTTATTTTTCACGTTGGTTGGGAAACACGAGGGAAAATAAAATTCCGCTAACGATAAAAAGGCGCGTAAAACTCGCGAGATCTCCACCTTTCCGTGGGTGAGTTTCGTGTTTGAAAAGTCGGGGGCCGAGACTCGTCCGATATATTTTTTCTCCTATGTTACTCTTTATTTCGTCAACGTGTTGTTAAGTTATTATTAAGCTATTATTATTATTACCCCCGAACCGTTAAAACTCCGCCGTTCCCGCCGGAAGAACCCTCGAAACTCCCCTGTGCGTTATAATCGTCCGGAAGCGTAGCGCGAAGCGCTCTTGAAATTCTCCCCTTCTCTCTTCTCTTCTTAACCTTCTTATTGGAAACACTGCATCTCCAGTCCCTCTGTTCTTATTTACGAGAACGAAGTACACCTCGAACGATCATCAGATTCAAAGGGCGGTACGTAAAAAGTAGGTCGATAAAGTGGCGAAATGGTGTACGTAAACCGGATCGTAAAAATGATGCAATCAGAGGTTGGCGAACGATTTTAAGATGTTTATATGAACTTTTAGAATAAACGCTGGTGGCGATAAATAAACCACAGTGACGTGATAATAAAATTTATGCAAACAATAACGGGAAAGGTGGAGAAGTATAAAGGACTTGAGAGATAAAAGACATTAATAAAATAACAAAACGTCTAAAAGACAAAGGTATTGCGTACTTCGGTATGACGGGTGGTGATTGCTTGTACATTTCGAGGATCGATTATTACTCTAGAGATTTTGCTGCTGCTTTTCCTCTGATCGTTTGATAAACAAAAACTCGAGTGTTTCGCGGTGAAAAAGAAACTTTGTTCCTTGAATTTCCAAGATAACCACGGCGCGTGTTTTTGGTCATACTTGACATTCTTCGTGCAGTGGTTTTATTTTTTGTGCGTAGGCAGCGCTGCTTGAATGCCAGGACCCCCGATAAGAATCCACCTTGAATTCCAGCCAGAATTTCGGATTACTTAAACTTTAGCGTAGAAGAATAAAATAGATTAAAAAATAGAAAATGTCAGCTCAGAATTATTTTCACCGTAGAACATTTTCTCGTCCAAGATCTGCCTATAGGTGGCACTGATCCCTAATTATTAATAACGAAATTAATCGAATATTCGATACAAGTAGGAGAATAAAATGGCTTCAAAGTTCCGATTGGTAGCGTACATTTTCAACTCCTTATACTACTCTAGAAACTGCATTGGAAAGAAGAATGCAGAATAGAACGGAAGGTCAGGTCGATGTAGAAACGATCACGATGTACTTCCAAGCTATTACGAGCGCATACGTATGCGTGACGCGTGACGGAGTCACAGACGCGTGCATAGAGGCTTGCGGGGGAACGCTTCATTCGTACAATACGAATGAATGGGCAGTGGTACGACACGACATCCGGTCGGAAGAACGGATCGCGGGGAAGGAAGGGTCCGTCTGGTGTACGCGTTCATTTTCCACGATCGCTATTTCAAGAGAGCGCCGGGTGCACACGGTACCAAAGGCGGCGACGGCGGCGAAAAGCCTCGTAAAACTTTACGACCAACTCTAAAGTCAGAATCGTCCGGTCGCGAAACACTCCGCCGTTTACTCGTTTCTGCCGCGTTTATCCCGCGAACGCCGATAACACCAATAGAAAACGATGTTCCGCGATCGGACCCCGTCCCGATCCACCTGATTTGCGGCGTTCCACAGTAAATCGTGGCCGAATGGTTTGCTCGAGTTGTTTAGATTATGCAGCTATCGTTCAGCGATCTTTTATGGCCCGTTTTAAGACAATGATTTTGATCGTTCGAGTACACTGTTCGCTTTTGATGAATCTGGAGAAAGTCTCTGTTCGAGTTTTGAGATTTTAGTCGAGCCACGTATCTTTGAATTGGATAAAGGTTTAGTAAACACGCGGTAAGAAACAAGTTTGTTCACGTTTTCTTATAAATACGCATGCACGTGACATCGCTTTCATAAAAAATATACATATACATAAATCAGTACTTTATTTATTTCACTTTCACGATCCGTGTTATGGAAATCTGTGTTTGAAGGTTTACAGGCTGAACGTTGACACCATCTTTGTAAGCAATCGACCATTACATCGATCTATCCATCCAGCCCTAACACTTATCGGTACTGTAACTTTCTCACCAAGTCGTCATTTATACGATGACCGTTTATTTTTATAGCCAGAACTCTCGATTACAAGTTACAACATTCAATCTGTTTCACTTAAAATCATAAACCTCTGCAAACTACCTATGGAAAGAAAATCGTTCGAGCAAAGTGGATGTCCTTCGCGTGCGGTAAAACGGCTTCATTTTTCCTCCACCGTTTTCATCTTGTCTCGCTTACACGCGTATTGACCGCGATAACGGTATTCCGGTTTCGCAGGCGCAATTAGGCGAAACGGAGCACAAACATTCGGAACGTCGGTCGGTATCCTGGCGCACTGGAGATTTATTCGAACGATATACGCAGGTTCACGGAAGTATTCGAAAACATTTTGAAATTTCCTTGTTACGAGACTCGATTAGCACGGTTTCGCGTAACAACAAAGTTTGTATTCCAATCGTTTCTTTTTCTTCGTTCCGATTAGCTTTTCAAATGAACTTATCACCAAATGGAAAGCACGCAGGCTTTCACGGTTTCGTGGATTAATTATTGTGAAAGCCACTGTGCCACGTATAATTGGCGCCAGGTTCGACACGCGAAAAAGCGGAATCGAGGCCTCTTCCTTGTTTCGCGATCGTTTCCCGCCAGATATTGGCTCATCGTCGTTGTCGAACCTAAGTGTTGAAATCCGGGATCGTCTTCGGGTGGACTGCGCTGGGTCTAAAGGCAACGAAGCGTGGGGCATCCGATCTTTCGCAACGAACCAGGCAAACGCATCTGTTCTTGTCCCGCGGCGAACGGGAGTATGATTTACGGCGGCACAACGAGATAGCGTGCAACTTTAATTCGTGCCTCGTCGCAGTTTCGCCAAGCCAGAAAGCCAATTTGTAAGAAAGGATTAGAACATGGTTTCCTGTTTGCTCCATTATTTAGAAATTTTCAGCGTGCTTGAAAACTCTCGAAAGTATTCAGATACTTGTTCATTTTTGACATGATCTGTTTTAATTACAAAACTACGGATATTCAGAGGCTGGTGAAAATATTCGAACGCTTGCCGGAAAACTTTTATATTACGTTGTATCACGTGTAATACTATACAAAATATATTGTACTGTACAAAATAATCGTATCGGTAAATTGTAAAATAAGCTCGAGAATGTACATAAAAGGATATTTGTTTTAAACGTAAGCTTAGCAAAGAATTCTGACAGATCGAAATAATCGAATGATCCGTTGTATCGATCAGTTATATTACACCTGTTATATCGATAATACATCAATATATTTACCTAATATCAAAAACTCGACTCGTGTCCGTCATATGCTTTTTACATAAGAATGAAGATAAATCAGCATTCCTGGTAGCGTTTAATTCGCGTTTGTGTGCGACAACCTATTGAACGTGGTTGGAAGGAAAATCGCGTTACTCATCGTATGATCTAATATGCCGATGATTTAGAACGGCGGCGAAGGCGTGCGAGTGCGGCTTTTATTTCCTTCGGAATTTAATAGTTGAAGGAGCATCGAGGGCGTAACATGTCGGTGCGCCGAGAAAATTATTTTCACCCGTGTAATTAAAGCCCGTTCAGTCTATTGTTAAATATTGCAACAAGAATCAATTGGCTGAGGCTACAGGCATCGTAAGAACGTGCTCTAACGCTCGCTACGAAATTGGAACGCTCGTTTCGCGATTGTAAACGTTGATGAAACACCGATTACCTATTAATCAAAGTGCTATACAGCGACTCTTGCATGATACTACTGTATTGTTCCAAAATATCGATAAATTTCACTCTTCCTGAACATCGGCAATTTATTTATGTTAGGCATAAACTACTTTGGAAAGCTATTCGTGATTCAGTAACTTATCTATATCGACGTGTTCCTATTAAATGAATTCATTGAGCGACAGGTAGCGAGACCGATGTATGTACAACATTATTGAAAAATGTAAATAAAGCAACATATCGTTTCATCGAAACACAAGAAAAGTATTGACATTTATTGCGCAATTCAGATCTATAGAAAAAATGTCCGCACTTGAGAAAGAAATTATCCTGTAGTTATAAATGTATTTCAACTTCTTCAAACGTCGTGCCCACTGTGGTGTCTAGATGGAATAGCAAATAGCGAGAATACAAATATCAACCAAATCTTAGAAATCTTTCGTCAAAACTATGATATGGATCGATTGAAAAAGAATTGCAAACAAGAGTTGCATCGATACGACCTTGTTCCTTAACTCGGATGTAGCAGTAGATTCATCTCGTTTGTCCAAATAAATTTGGCAACGAGGCAACGTGACAATAGAGGTTCCAGTTGTAGAACAAGATCGAAAAGAGTTTCAAATAAGTTATACACAGAGTTATACTTTAGTTTGATATAAGATAACAAGGGGTTAATTTCACCCTTGAACCTACAACTTGGCATCCCACGCGTTCCTGCGAAACACACAAAAGGGGGAAAAAGACAAGACTCATAAATAACTGGAACACGAGGATAAGGGATAGCACTTAATCCCTGGCTCGTTCGATCCTCCGGGCTAAATTTACGCGGCGTCGCGTGCCGATCGCGTCCTTCGACGCGCGATGCGTCTCCATTAAGCTTCGTGGCCGTCCACTTTCGAATGCTTTATCGTTGTTTTGCTTAAGCGAGCCATGGCCTCTGCCTAACAGGCAGAGAGCAGACGCTCGACGCGTAAATCTAAATTTAGTGACGTGCATCTCCTTTCGGAAGAAGATTCTGTAGAGGCTTTGGCTGCACCGAGTATATACGCGTAGGGTCAGGAAGCGAAAGAGAAGAGGTAAGAGCTTAGCGAGCGCAGACTAAGCAGCGATGCACTTCCGCTCGAAATAACCTCTGGACGTGAATCCACAACGAACGAGATTAACGAGCAAGCTTGGCCGGCTGTGATAACTTTGTATTATCTCGCTCCTGGGGAAATCATGTGATCGACGGCCTCCCCTCGCCGACGTCTGTCTGCTTCTTCGTTGAACGACCCGCGACCAGATTAGTCGTGCGTACAGCATGGTTACCCGCGGCTACATGCTACTCGTATCTGTCGATCGACACGATTTCCCGGTTTATTTAAACGCAGGCAATTGGTTCAGGTTCGAATCGGTTTCAACGTCCTATTTAAATTCCACAGAAATGCTGATAGGATGGTAGCGAACGATAATTTTCGATTTAGTATCTCTCAACTCGTCTAATAATAACGTATTGTATATCGTTGTGTCTGCCTATGTTAGATTCACAGGAGAAAGTTTCGCATCTACGATCACATTCAGATCATTTTACTTGTCTCAACTTTGTGGAATATCCTATAGATACGTGTATATAGCGTTTTCCTACCGTATCAATCCTATCGCACCGTCTTTCTTATCGTAAACGTTATATTACTTTTGCACCACTGTGTAGCAACCTCGTAACCAGCGCGAGCCATTCATACTAAGAACTCGAATATCCAATGAATTCTCCTGTCACCTTGTAAATTCGTACGAACGACATTTACAGCCCGTAGATCTTGCCGGTTCTTGGAAGACATTGATTTTCATGGGACGAAGGGCAAGAACGGTACTCGGAGAGCGGAGAACTTTCGGTAGAAAGGTCGATCAATCTGCAGACCCGTAGACGTATACTCCGATTCGATTTCTCCTATCGTACGTCACGGAGCCGTCCAGCGCAGTTACTCGCGGCTCCCTCTTCTTCTTCAGGGTTCAAATGTCAGTCGGCCTAAAGGTCACGTCGATTGACCGACATTCACCGAGGTGCGCGGCCATTGTCTTCTTGCTAATCAGAGTTCTCGACACGATGGGAAACAGCGTACACTGGTCAGCCTCATGGGCGTCGTTTCCACGCAATTTCCATCGTGGGAAATTCGATTACGAGATCCTTCTTCTCCGTGTTTTATCACGGTGACATCGTAAACAGCCGTTTTCGAACTCGCAGAATTGCGAGAAGAACGAAGAAGCTCTGAGTGGTTTAATCGAAGGAGCTTGGAATCCCAGCCCGATAATCTGCTCCAGCAATTCTTCGTCCCTTCACGCACAAAGTTTAATTGCAACCGTAGCGACCTTATCGACACGCGATAGACAATAGACGCGCCAACACCTCGTCCAACTTTGCCTAACACCTGAACTTTGACATGGAACGAAGAACAATCATCCAGGCTAAGTTCGTTCCTTGGGACGTAGACGACTGTGGCTCGTTCTGGTAGGAGCTTAATGAAGTTACACATAGAAACCTTGAATACCGCGTGCTGTTTCTTGACATCGTCGCCGAGGGTACTATAGACTCTCCCTCTCGTTTATTCGAGGGGGACGATCAGAGGAGAAAAAGTTAGATCTCGTTCAATTCTGAATTTTTTATAGACGAAAATACTTCCTTCGGTTGGATACGCTGGACCTTGTTTCGACAACGAGCTCTTGTTACTCTGGTCCATGCTTTGACGCCGTTTATCAAACAGAGTGGCCTCGACTTTACGACGCCACGGAGAAAGGCTGTTGGCGACCTTTTCGCTCGCCATCGTTAACCCCTTTCCTTTCGAAACATTCTCCAGGACCTGTAACTGAATTCGCAGTTTCCCCAGTTATTTCGAGGCATTATTGGAGGATGTGTCAATTATTTTTGGTTCGAAGCAACGTGAGAGATATCGAAAGGTATCGCGGCAAAAGTGGTTCTACAGGTTCTGGATATTTGCTACACTCTATGATAAAGTTATTTGTATTCAAACACAGTTCCATCAAGTTTCACAGCGATGTTATTGTACTCTTTACTAAAAAGATTAGTTGACAGATGATAATTTAAGAGCAAGACAATGTTCACGATATTAACGTAATCTGTAATTTTGTTATTGTAAGATTGCACGAACAAAGTGTTCTTCTTCATATTTATTTAAATATATTTTCTGAACGACAAATTTACGATATACGGATTCGTATATTCAGTCCTTAAGAAGTTAGGCAATGTATCATGAAAATATTCGAGAAACAGTGGACCAACTCTCAGAACGAGAACATTTTTCTTACAACATATTATTCACGGTCCCCTGGAACTGCTTTGAGACTTTCGCATTCGATTGCTTTTGGAAGTTCGTAATGCTGTTCCATAGAATCGCGGACTCAGCGAACGAATCACGCGACCGTCTTCGACAATCTATGCCAGGGAAAAGCTAAAGATGTCACCGTATCGAATCTGCTAGCGTAGCTACGACCGTAGAAACCTGTATATTTATGCGAAGTCCGTGACCTTTGAATACCTCTGTCTCGTATATTGCACCGTGAATATTCCGCTTTGTTAAAATAGTAGGACGAGCGCATCCAGAATTTTTCGCGAAATTGAATTTATCCTATCCCCGTAACTAGTCTATTTAACTGGCCATTTTATGCAAATGCAATATCGTAGGAATGTTGGGTTGCAATGTAAAGTAAGTGGAGGAAAATTTTATCTCAACCCTTCAGAGACCTGGTCTTTTTTAAATCTGTGAGAGAATTAAAGTAAACGTACGAATTCTTTACAATCCAACGTTTCGAACGAAGTAATCATTTTTTAAAGTTTTCATAATTTCTGAACGATTTTGCAAGGTTTGCTTAAGTTTTCATAAATATTTTAATATTTACGAACGATAGTGCTCGGTTCTCGATCACTCGTCGTTTACGCGGATTTTCTCTGCCGTGCGTAACGATGAATTTCCTTGCAAATGCAAATCTCCAGAATTCCAGTGCAACAGATACCGGATCAGAAAGTCTGAAAAGAATTTGCAGCCGGTTTTATTATTCGCGATTCAGAAGTTGCAATGAAAAATGGTCTTATACGTTCACGCTTTAACCTTGAACGAATGGACAGGTCTAGAAAGTGTCCGCAGTGCAGAGTAAGCAAACACACGATGACGAGCAACCGCGTGAAAGGATCGCGGAATTCGCGAGATTCTCCTGTGCTCGATTGCACTTTCCACGACAAAGTGTGGAAAGTGGGTGTGCATCGTGAATTAGTATGAGACACGTAGGGTGTCTAATCGTCGTGGAAAGTGGGGAAAAAACGGTATGCAGGGCGGAAACGCAGTGGGACGAACGAAAAAGGAAATAAACCGGCTGCAAGAAAGTGCACGACTATCCTGATGCTTCGGCCTAAATTATGCGTTTTCACCGGCGTCGTATTAAACACTGTTCTCGTTCGTTTTATGCGGTGGAAGGGGAGCTCTTCGGTGAGACCTGATTGCACAGTTCGCGGTGGTTGTTCCGTTGTTCGATTCAGTTTGCGTTGGATGCGTGGTCGTTAGCGGATCGCAGTAGGATTAACGGAGATTTCGTGTGTTGTTTCCAGTGTTTTCACAAAGTAAATCCGACAAATGGATATTGTACGAGAAAAAGGATTAATAAATCATCGGATGAAAGTTTCGTTCGCGATTTAAAAATTTCGAAGATGAATTTTGCTGAAGGTGGTACAGGTAAGAGTACGATTGTAATTTATAAAGAGACGTAGGAGATGTTTGAAAAGCCGACACGTGTTTCATGGATCGGAAGATGTAGAATATTCTACAGTGGAATATGCTACATCGAACTAATTAATTAGTTAGAACCTTGTTCATAGTAGCGTATATTGCGATACATATACGCGTTTCTTCACCTTCTTTACGATATTCAGATTTTATTTACAATTATTCGTCATACCAACTATGCTTCATTCATCGTAGCATACATTACTACGCTCGATTTTCTTGGAAAAAAAACTCTTAATCAAGTTCTTATGAAACACGGCCGTGTCTCAAGAAATACAAAATTGATTTCGCGAGAAGTCGTAAGCAGCGTTAAGTGGAGGAACGAGGTGAAGTCATCGTGTCACACATTCGCGCAGCTAACTGAAACGAGAAGATGCGTTTATAGGGAGAGTTGGTGAAAGTAATTTTTCTCAGTAGCCTACGATAAGCTGGATGCTTCTATACCAAAGATAAGAGATCAGCACGCGAGCAAATAATCCATTTCGCGGACGGGTCGGCGATTGGTCGACCGCCATTGCCAATGCCGTGCGCGCGCGAACACGTGAATATACTCGTGTACTGTAAAAGCAAGACCTTGCTTCTATCACAAAAGGCGGACTTTCACTTATTACGAGCGAATTCACGCTGCTGTGCCTATCTTTTTTCTTCTCTCTTGGTAATTAAGGTGTACACGGCCGCGGTTCAAATTACCGACGATGATTAGGCTGTAGGTGCTCTCCCTCCAACAACTTAATGACAATATTGACGCAGGAACCTAGTTTCGGTCCACTTCGAGTTGCGAAACGAATCGCGGTTAGGTTGCGAAACTCTGGCAGCACGTTGACAGAGCTGCACCGCTCTGGGCCTTTGTTTTATTCTACTCTAACGTGTGACAACTTTAACTCTTTTAAAAGCTATCATTAAAGTTAATGCTATCGCAGCTGAAATTTCGCACTGATTCGTTACGTTTGTTTTAGGAATCGACAAAGTTAAACGAAGTTTGATCGTAAATTAAACCTGTTCCAAACTTTTTACCATATATTCGATTCCTACTTGTAACAATTCTAGCGTAATATTCTATCCATATCTTTTGCTTCGATACCTTAATTTTGTAACATTCGAACAATTCACAGCCTCAAGTGGTTTCATCTCCTCCTTTGAATGTTCTGCCATAGAAAAATCATTTGATCGCTAATTAAGCCCAATTAACGCTTAGGAAAATAGACACCCAACGAAGGATATGCCGGTTTCCAAGGAAAGTTCGACGAAACGGAAGTTAGGAGAGCGTGGAGTGTTCGGCACAGATTCCCCAGCCAGCCATCCGGCAAACGGTACTCCGCTCCGTGTTCGTTAACTTCTATCGGTGAATCTAGCGGCGAATAGAGTCGGTCGCGGCATTAATATTTATTTCGTTCGAGCGGTTGCAACTTCGCCAGATTCCACTAGTACGGTCTTTAAGTAGGGAGTCGACGATTGCTTTAATTTGCAGCATCGTTTCTAAGGACGAACGAGCTGGCCGCGATACGCGGTTTATAGAGTTGTAAAGCGGCGGGATTTATTAACGAGTAACAACCTGTTACGTCCACTTCTCTCTTCTCTCTTCTCTCCATTCCGAATCGTTCAACTTCCCGTCTGTCGACTACCGAAGTCGCTTCTTCTGGTTTCTGCTTTTTGTCTCTGCTCGTTCGACAGCTAAGATTATCTTTTGGTAGTCTGTTATCCGAGGCGTGAAATTTCCATCGATGGGTTTGCTCTTTCTTTGTACAAGAAACAAGCGATTTCTTTGCCTCCTATCTTTATACAGATCGATGCCTTAGCTTGTTGGAAATCAAACTGATCGAATCTAATTGCGAATTGCCTATTTCTGTTTAAGAAATCTGTCAATGACAAATATGATCGAATATGATACGAAAAATTCCATAATGAGTTATTTTTCTAAGTAAAATGACGAAATTGATCAGAGTCTAAAGTTTCTTTTAAATTAACCACACGAATATCATACATTCTCCTCATAAAGCACAGACCTATTGCGAAACGTTACCATGGATCGCATTAATTGATATTAACACACGCAAAATACAATTTATGTCTTTATTTTTCTCTCTTTTAATTACAACGTCACGATACTCCGTGATTAAAAACGAGAATTCTTGTATTAATTTCACTGGGTTCGATACGAAAAGATAAGATCCGTGAATTATTGGATACAAGAATTTAAAGTCCATTCCCTTGAAATAATCTGGTATTAATTGAATAACTGCGCGAGCCACGTCGATCGAAGACGTATCACGTTCCCTCCGGTCGATTCGATGGTCTTCCGGTGTTTGCTCGCGTTAAAATCCCGTGACGACGATCTGAAAAGTGTTCTCCGGACGGTGGAATGGACACTGGCACGTTCTCAGCTCCGGGAACGTTTCATCGAAACGAATGGAGCGTTTCGCGTGGTTTATGTACGTTCCTCCCAGAGTTATGCGTTTCTTCGGCAGCCGATGGCAAACGTGCTGGCACGTAGCGGAACTTTGCCCCGTACGTGGTCCTCGCACACATAATCCACGCCTTCATTGTCTGCATTAGTGTGCGTCCTCCGTATAGCCTGATCTCCGCTTTGAAACTTCGTCGAAATTAAAGGAAATCTTCCGTTGAAAATCGACGCTTATATACTTTTACCTTTCTTGCGCACAACTCAAATATTTTCCTTTGTTTTGTTATCGTAATCGTGACACGAGTTAACCACGAGAAGTGAGTATCGTTGTAATAAACGTATAAAGCTCACATATACAGATGTAAGACTCTAAAATGGACGGTACCAGATACATTTCCTCGCTGTAATATCGATAAACGGTTCTTGGAAAACATGCAGAGGATGTGAGAAGGTCATTAAAAAAAAAAAAGAAAAAGATAGAGCGAAGGTATCGAAAGTTTCTCCTTCGATAGGAATGTTGGCATAAGTTATAGAAATGCAGTGAACGACTAATAAATAGCATTCGTGACGCGAGAACGAACCAGCCATTATTGCGAAAGACGTCGTTACGAGTTTCTGCGATTCTCACGACCGCACCTTTCAGGTCAATTTTCACGCGTTTACTATCTTCCAGCTGATTCGAACTTTTCGCAAGACTCTCACTCGTCCGAGAGATACGTGCGTCGCATGAAACATACTTTGAACTAGGAATTAGTAGCCATATACTAAACAGTTTTCCATTCCGAGGCTATTTAAACAAGTAAATTATCAGCAGACTCGTCGATGATATTACTGTTATCTCTTCGGATAATTCGCGCTTTGATTCTTATGTATCTGACCCAGTTGTATCGAAAAGTAGCTCACGATCACCTGATACGACCCCTACTCTATACTTTGCACAGAACAATATCCTATAGAGCGAGGAAAATCTCATGAACGATTCCCATTAACCCAGGTCGCGGTTCGAGACGATCATCCTGTACACTCCACAAGCATGTACATTCACAAACACGGAGAAAAGCTCGTTGAATAGCGCGTGAGCGTGCGTATAACTGAGTTTACGGTATACTGGTCGCGCGGGAACGAAACCATCTCGGATAAGAATATAAATCTGAGAGATTCGTTCGGTTTCTCTGGTTTGGAGGACCAGGCAGGGGAAGTGCGGAAGCCTCTGAATGCGGAGAGGAAACGCTGACACCGGTCTGGTCGACTGTATGTATGCGAATGAACGAGAACCAGCAGAGGCATTGACCTCTTTGGCGACCTGCACACGCGTGCGCGTCAGTGACACCGCACGCGTGCGAATTCTGCCTTCTCCGGATGGATCGACTACGGGTCAAAAACTTTCTATATTTTTCTTTCTACCTTTTACACATCTTTTTTACTCGAGACCGTTTATTAAAATATTGGAAAATAGGATTTTTGGTCTATATTGGAAGTTAGATTAGAAAATGGAAGGTCGTGAATATTTTATTTACCTTCACTTTTTTTTTCTTTATTTAAGAATGGTTATTAAAATACTACTAGAAATGAAAATATTCTTTTAGTTCGTTTCGTTTCGGAGATTTGATTGGGAATCGAAGAGTCATCAATTCTTTCCAGAAGAGTTGAAATATACGCCAGATTAACCTCCAGTCTGTATTAAATAAATTTCAATTATACATAAAAAAAAGTTCATTATATCGAACGATTAAGTACCCAATTAAATTATGAAAATGTGCATTTCACTTAAACGTATGAATTAAATATGGCGAATAATGTATCCCCGCGCGAATTTCACACGGTTAAATAAGAAAAATATAAACAACAAAATACATTAAAAAATATCGGTATTTTTAAGTTTTATCCGAAAGTAAATCAAAGCACGCATCCTTTTTTACAGTATCGATTCCATCCTGTTGCGGATCTCGTTTTTGACTACCACTATGTTTTTACACAAAACGTATAAAAGATTAAACAGAAATTGTTTTTGTTATCACGTAACCAAAAATAACGTCCGCAAAATTTATATTACAGAGTATCGAACACGTTCAAATTCTAAATGATTAAAACTTCAGTTTCTCGCCAAACATATCCAGCAAACCTACGATTCTTTATTCTTCGATTAGTTTTAGCTCCCTCGTGCCGTATTGCGAACGATCGAGGCTTCGTACAAGGCAACGGCTGAATCGCCTTGAGATTTCGATCGGGAAAGGTTACACGGAGGTTTCGCGCGCACAGAAAGAGCCGAGACTGTTAACGTTGGTCAGGGATACTGTAACCTTTCGGATCGGTTACTTTCGTCATCGTCGCCATGATCGTTTGCAATCCGCGCAGGCTATTACCTCTAATTATTATTTTAGTCTGCCATTTTACGAGCCACAGAACGATCTTTAGGGTTTCTTCGAAACGGCTAATTGTGAAGTTCTCGATTCGCGTACTCAGTTTCTAGTTATTAAACCCACGACTGCCACACACTTTCTCCCGTCCAGCATACCTTCCCACGTTCTTCGACCCGCGGTGCAGACGACGCTGATATTCGCGCGGATAATAGAAACTACCGGAAGAATGAATTCCTTGCACCAGTACCTGTCAGTGCTTCGGTAATTTCGATCCTATACACTGACTGACTAGACGAGTTATTAAAGTGATATTGCTGCAGCGACACCATCTTCGAGTGAATATTAGGAATCTGAGCGAAAATCTGTCAACCGAGAAATTATACAAATCCCGTCAGGTTTTAATACATTGTCATATTCGAATAAATCTAGTAAAAAAAAAAAAAAAAAAAAAAAAAAAAAAAAAAAAAAAAAAAAAAAAAAAAAAAAAAAAAAAAAAAAAAACTATAAGAATTGAAATACGTGGATGAACCAACCGAGTGCTTGAGATTAGAACGTGAAAGAACATGTAGGGTATCGTTACGTTAAGATACTACGAACAAAATTTCTACGATGACGTCAGAAAGATTATAATATCTTAACAATCTTCTTAAATTTATCTTGGGACGTATCGTGCCATTTGTCTGAAAATGATACGAAAATCAAATTAATACACCGAACGGCAATTTTATTCACGCTTTTAAAATCACCTAATATTCCTGCTCTTTCAGCCAGTCCACGAATGTTACAATAAAAAATTTCCACATAATCGTACGTCTCGTCTGAAAACGTAGCGTAGGCATACGGAAGAATCAGATGTACGAAGAGTTCCTGGGTTAATTAACGCGACCGACCGGAAATCTGGGTAAAAGTTGGCGGGTATTTCGCGGATATCGGAATTAGTTGGCCGCACGGTAACGCAGAATCGAGAACGACCTCATTAGGGGGCCGTTTCTTCTAGCAGGTAATTAAACGGGCGAAGGAAAGGAAAAACTCTGGCCGCGGGTGCATCGGTCGCGAAGTAGGGCTTCGCATTAATTGTATCGCGCCTCGTTAGGTCGTCCCAGAACGGGTCGAGGTGTTTCAGACTGGGCTAGGGAAACGACGCAGTATGCCTGATAGCCGGGAGAAACAGAGAAGAGAAAAAAGGAGGGAACCGGGTCCGGGGACCTTGTGCTCATTGCCACGGCGGATCGACTCCGGAACACGAGCATCACGTGCTTCTACAGCACCGAGAGAGAGTTTCGACGATCCTAGAAACCCTGACACGCCATGCCGGTCGGGCCTAGTTTTTTCTCCGATCAAACCAGCTTGCCTTCCTTTCTTTCGTATTCTGCGCCTTGCTTCTTCCGCGAAGAAGAGTTTCTTTCGGCTACGTAAGATTCAGCGTAACGATCATCCACTCGATGATCGACTCTGTCGAGATACATCTTCGATTTTTAAAAGATTAAACGATCATAGTATACGGAATCCAGCACTGGAGTATTATAGTGGAATAGCGCGGCGTGTATTCATTTTTGTTTCTCTAAATTTCTAAAGTATTGGTAATTCTGTACACTTTGTGGTAGGTTTTTAACAGAGTAAAAAACATCAAAACTATTTAATAGTAGATTCCTTTTATACGATTCGACTAACATTACGAATGAAATTCTACAAGTCACGTACATTATAACGTTCCAACCGAGATTAAGATTCTAAAATGCTAAGAACCGTTCGAAAGATCTTGTATGGAGATCTTACGTGGCACGCCGTAAAAATGTAGGAGCGTTGCAGAGAGGCCGGAGTTCCAACAGATCCAAAAACAGTTTCTTTTCGACGTGGCTCCATGATTCATCGACGATTAAAAATTGCCGTTTCAAATATGGCGTGCACATGTTGCGAAAAAGATTGTCAATGTCGTGCCACGTGCGTTGCCTAAACGGAACGAGATAGCGAAGGAATATCAGAAAGCGGATCGGGACGATTCCAGAAGCGGATGACACAGTAACCGGGTCCAGTTTTTTCGCGACTCTCACGAAACCTGGTCGTAGGCTGCGGAACCAGCGCGGTGAACTGCCACAGCCCTGGAACAGCGTTGTTTCCGGGATCATCGTTTACGATCGACGATCGAGGCGATTGTTCCGGCTACACGGCAATCTATAGGTTCTACCGGTTTTAAAATCGGGGACAACGAAGCGACGATTCGTCTTCGGGCAATTAGAAATCGGTCGCTATTCCGCGAAGGCGGTTTTTGAGATTTTCTGCTTCATTCTCGCTTCCATGCGATTTCTTTCTATCGACACGCGCGAAGTTCCCAGAAGTTTCTTAGAAGATAACGATGAATTCGACGATCGATTTAATTTCCAAGAGGCTCGTATTTTAGTATATGTGTAACGTATCGAATTTCTTCTTAATTCTAGCGTTCATGGAAATGTATTTCACGTCGATCTATGTAATCGCGAGAAGATCGTGATTAGGAAGCTTATTTTGGAAATTAGGTAGTCAAGTTTTCCTTGAACTTGTCTATCGACTTCAAACATTGATCGATAAACGAAGATGCGGGAAACAAGTTGAAAGTGGGAGGATTATCGGCCGGAAATCGGTCTCGTTTCGTTACGAGTTTCCACGAAATCTACTCTTGCAACGTTTCGTCGTCACAATGGCCGCGAGATCTATCGCGGTCATCGATCTCTTCCTGTCCAACGCTGCGTTGTGTACGTAGAAAACTTTGACGTCATTCGGTTGCCTTGGTATCGCGCAACCGACGCGACGCTGCAACCGACTAAATTCCGTTGAGAATTTCAGCCTCCCTACTGTTTATCGGAATAGTAGCTATATATAACTGTGTGAGATCTCGTAGTCGATCGATGAATTCTCTAGATCGTTTTCGACTCGAGTTGGTCGATTAAATCACCAGCAGGAACTTGGAAAGATTAATGCTGACGTTCTTTTCGAACAAAAAGAAAAGAAGAAGTAGTTTTATTGGGCGGATAAAATAAATAACATGAGAAATGAAAATAGATTGTTCGTCATCGGTTGTAGGCGAACGTGAGTCTAGAGAAGACACAAGAAGCACGGCGACCAATCGTCAGATAAACGAGAAACGTATCTGCTGTTTTGTTTGAGGAATACGCGCTATTGTTATCGAATCACGTGGACTCGCTGTTCGTACTAGATAAAGCAAGTGGACGAAGTCGAACGAATGGACGAACGATAATTAATTCCGTGCGATCGATTCAACGTTCGTCTCTGCTCTACGTATTTGTGTAGTATACATCCATTCACGAGTATTAGAACACCTGCTGGTCTCGTGTGAAACGAATAATCAGTTAGAATATCATATTCGTGCAAGATAACGATACAAAATGCACGGCAGAAACGAAGAAAGTCTGCTTGCAACAGTTAAGAGGAAAATAATGTATTAATAATTGAAGATTTCTTGCAGACAACGCTGTAAGTATAAGAATTAAAAAATATTGTTCGAGCAATTTCCATTTGTAAATAATTATTAATTATTAGCGTTAAAAAGTGATTGACTTTGGTTTTTTTTTATTACTACCAGCCCTGTGACAATTCTTACTCGGAACATTATAAAATATATTTGTGTAGTAAACATAAAAAGTACATCTTCAAAATATATAATTTTTGTTATTACGTTTTTATTTTTTTAATTAAAGTTATTTAGGAGCAAACAGGATTGGTATCTACAGTGCTTGCAAACTTAAACGAATGTGCCTAGAGATGACACGTACAGGCTTCTCTACAAATAGTATAATATTTAGTATCCAATACTAAATAGTCCTTTTCTGATGAATTTTGACTATATTAATGGAAAAAATAAAAAATTCCGTGATGCATTTGCATTATCGTACACTCAAGATCGTATGATAATGAAAATAAATGAAATATCGAAAATAATTTTAAGTCAGACAAGTGTTTTCTCTCCGCTAAAAAATTTGATGCTTTTACATTTTATGTTTCACATGTTCCCACAATTTTCGAACGCGAAGCTTCATTGGAAAAGAGTTCGCGATAAATTAAATGACTTAGAGCGTGGCTAAAATTAGAACGTGATTCACGAAGTACCTTATATAATATCCATGAAACTAAATAACGCCGAGTAAAATAGAAAAATGAATAGTATATGTGTCAAAATTAATCAAAGCAGTATTTCGAGATAGACGTAAATTACGAGGGAAACGTTTAATTTTATTATAGTGTGGCGAGATAACTCGCGTGAAATATGTATTTCTAATTAAATATTGTCATGCTGTGGAGTGGAATGTTCACTGAATCGAAGTGGGTATTCATAAAATACATGGCATTTTACGCAAGTATTTATCTGAAATGTATGGTGAAGGAATAACGTCAATGAAATTGTCAGATACTCGACTCTCTATATAATCAATAAAATGTTGATTATGACATTAAATACGCGAACTCTGTGTAACTTAAAATTTTTAATCTATCAAACAATTCCTAAAGATTTTCATAATTCTTTAAATCATTTTTAAGATTTACTTTTCCTTTCCAAACGAGTGTTTTAACGCTTATGAGCGGGAAGCATATACATACAATCGAGAACGAGTGTAAGAAGTTTCCGGTGGAAATGGGAGTTTAACCGGCCGCTTTATTAACCGTTGGCTTCGTATCTCCTTAAACTACGAACTTATTCGAAGTCGGAAGAAGGAACGAAAATCAGGACGGCGAACTTCCGTAAAAGTAGGAAAACGAAATCTCTACGCTCGGTTTGTCCCGAGGAAACGTTTCGCCATTTTGGAGAACGCGCAGCAGATAGTCGACGTTTTCATTAATTTTAACACTTTGACTAGCTCCGACTGAAACTTTCATTAGCGACTGGCTATTTTTGTTGGAAATTTTAACGATAACTATGGATTTCGTTGTAGTCATTGAAAAGCTTAGTAACTTCAAATACATGTAAAACGTTCGCATATATCCAGGATGTTCACAATCCTCGACACGAGAAACGCTTCTTTCTGTCATTTCTGCGATTGAACCGCGTCACGCGGTCGCCTCGATGTTACGGGAAAGGAAATAAAAACCCATTGTGCAGTCTAGCACCTCTCTATTGTCTCTCGACGTGTCGGCCGCTTTGTTTCGCGGCCACGCTCTTCTCATCTTTATTCCCTATGGATGGATCGCGCTTTCGCGGGACCGTTCCGGATAACGAGGCAAACGCCGAACATCTACTCGCGTTGAAAAAGTTTCGCGGAATATTTGAAATTAATTATTGCAAAGCTGTTGCTAGTTTTGCGCCTCTACCGTATTCTTTGCCGCAAAATAAATATTTATATTTGCGCGTTGAACGTCATTTTTTTACGGTAAAAGGGAACGACTTATAAAAATGTAGCTACCGTATGTATATTTAGAAGATTAATGGCGCGAAGCAGGATGTTTCGAGGCAAGTACAATAGTATAGTAAACGCGTTAAAAGTATATGTATACGTTCGTTTCTTTTCGCTCTCGAGAGACGGCACGTGCATAGGAATAAAAGTCTGGATGGAGGCGCGTTTCACATTTTTACGAGTCCCAGCACGAAAGTTTCTTTATTTGCAACGGCTCATATTCCTCGAGGTGATACTGCAAAAGCTCGCCGGTGAAAGAACCGCTTTCCAAATACATACATCGATGCCAAGCTGTTCTCAGTTGAATCTGGCTGTAGCGTTTTTACCAATGTCGGACATTCCAAGAGCAATTGCACCTATATGTAGAATATTTAATCGCTCTAAGTTGATATTGATAACACGGTTGGGAAATAGAGAGTTGCGTATGCCTAGCTAGGTGTAACGATGCGTAGAATCCTGAAAGATAAAAGATTTAAAAGAAACGATGACCGAGAATAATAATGGGACAAACAGGTGACACACCCCGATTGCCTACGCGCGATTACACAGAGATTTACAGCCTCGTCGATAATTAATTTCTTTGCACGTCGAACGAGCATCCCGTTTCCTTTTTTATCTTAACGGATCTCTCGTTTCGTGGTGCACGCGAGCTGCCGCAGGAAGTAGCATTCTTGTTAACAGGAAAAAACATTAATTCGTTTGTTTTCTGGCATTGATCGTCTTATAATGGCGACCATGGTGTGGAACGGTACCAGACACGTAAGATTGCAGGGTTACGAGGGAAAGTCCATGGCACGTATCAGCTACGTGTTGCCTTCGCGCATTCTGGCTCTCAAAGTGAAAGAGCCGCTATTAAAAACGCGGACGAGCAAACGACGCGTGAACCGTTTGTTTGAACTATCGCAACGTGGCGCGATTAGATACATCGATACTTATGGGAAATTGCGTTTGAATTAGAAATCAACGATTGACATTGCGAGGGTACTTGGAAGTAGCATTTCTGCTAATATAAAATATGTGACTGGAGAATAAATACAATGGAAAGCATTCGATTTGTAAACGCAGTAGGTTTCAGCGTGTATATAACAGACATAAATCTTCAAACTTTGTTCCTTAGATTTTCATTACAAACTTAAATAGCCGAGTTGCGAAAAGAGTCTTACTTTTCTCCTCGCGATTCCAAACAATTGCAATTTTATCAAAAAATGTTTAACGCGTCAATCCTTCTAAATTCTTAAAAGATTCAAATAGTTTGATCCAAGTTTAGAAAAGCTTATCCTGTTTTATGAAGTGTACGAATACTTTTGCCCGGTGCATCGCTGTGTATTATAAACGAGAAAATGACTATGTAATAAAAAGAAACAGATTTTCTAAAGGAAAGAGATTATTTTGATATAGAAAACACGCTTTAACTTATCTCACCTCGGGTCTCGATTTATCCGGATCGCCTGTCCCTCGATTAAGCCGGTTGATCAAGGTCCTGCTATATTCTAATGTCGAACAGTCAAACTAGTTGCTTTCTGTCGTGTAACGTTGTAGTTAAGAAAAGTGAAATATTCGCACGGAGCCCTAATTCGATGGGCCGCATATTTTATTATTATATATATTTTATTAGTCACATTGACCGTGTTCCACCGAAGCAACAGACCGGTCTTCCGTGAAAATATACGACCGATGCAAACGGCTTCGAAGAGAAATGTACTCTGGGTTTTAAGTTTATTTGAACAAGGAAGGAGGACGAGATTCTCCGAGAGCGCAGTTTTCATTCTTGAAAAACTTCCTCTCAAGTTATCGCATTAATTTCGGGCCAGAGTTGAAGAAACGCTCGGACTCTCTCTTCTCGGCAGCACGCTCGTCGCTCCGCCTCGGTTAACAAGAAAAATTCGTAATAAGAGGCGGAGAATTTCAGGACCATCGGGCGCATTCCAGGAGGATACGACTTCGCCTGAACTTTTAATGTACAGCTCGCATATTTCATTGAATGCCCCCCTTCCTGGTTTCACTACGTTTGATTGATTTAAAACCGAATTACCCTCGAACTTTTACGAATCTTCTTAGTCCAATGAAATAACTTCTTTTCTTCCTTTATCTCTGACTTCCCGTTGTTTCGGTGTATATAATTCTACGACCGATTGAAGTCGAATCACAATCCTGTTCCAATTTTCAAACAAAAGTATGCTTTTCCAATAAACAGGACGGATATATCCAATATTGAACGTATCAATTGAATTTGCAGTGTACCACTCCATACATACGTACATTTCCTTTGAACGTTACCATTCATGCATTTTATCCAAGTAATAAATAATTGTTTTACTATTTGAAGCTACTTACACGCTCCATGGATGCTTCAATTTACGCATCTGATCATGCATCGCTTATGAGAAACGCGTGGTCGTGAAAATCATCGGCGCACGGTCAAATCAAATCCACGCATTCACCGATACGTTATATAAATATTTCAAACGTTTCCGTATTCCTACACGCCAGTAATCCTTCTATCATTTTATTTTATTTGCCCGCAAAACGTGGCTGTTTGGAGAAATTGTGCTTACGATTTACTATATCCGTATTATACGAAAAATCGTATCTATTACGATGTGTGCAACGTGTCTTTAAAGTTTGGCACCTCATCCTAGAAACGAGGTAGCCATTCTCCAGTTTTACGAGCCACGGTTATCGTCATCATTCGGCCTTCACCCTCCACCATCGCAATTTTACGACTGTCCATTCGTTTGATCGTCGCTGCCTCGCCTGCGCGTATATCCACGTACAAAGAAATCCGTCACGTTGTTCGGTCATTTTGCGGTGCCCCGTTAAAACAATGAAACACATATAGGAAACTCGTATAAAACCGGATACCCGAGTTTCTAGCTTTATAGTAATTCGATTTATGTATTAAATTTTGTAATCG
The DNA here is from genome assembly GCF_024516045.1 of Bombus affinis. NCBI lineage: Eukaryota > Metazoa > Arthropoda > Insecta > Hymenoptera > Apidae > Bombus > Bombus affinis. The sequence goes on along the minus strand of NC_066357.1, from coordinate 3,434,944 downwards.
AAATTTTATCCATTAAATGCCTTCACAACGAAATAATAAAAATGGAATTGAAAGGTTCCGATATTATCCGGTAAATGAACAATGAAACAAGAGCCGTCGTCTTTCGGCTTTCACAAACCTGTAGTTTCCTCTACTGTCAGCCATGAAGAAAATTTCGTTCTACGAAGCTTAACGGTGGGTGGTTCTCTACCCGGAGAAACTCGAACAACTAGGCGACGATTTTTACTGCCATTCGATTACGAGGCACGGCCGAGGGGAACGGTCACAACCTGGCCACGAAATTATGTAACTCTTCCTGGCCGACAAGGCGCGGGCAATCGAGCGTAGTCGTATCGCGGATCTACGACCGCCACGGAACCATTTTCATTTCGATACCAACGATCCAATCGGCGAATAATAAAACAACCCGTTCTTTTCACGACGTGCCGCAAAAGCAAAAAACCGCTATTATTGGTTGATTCTGTAGCCAATTGCAGTTTCTGATAATTTTGCTTTCCTTGACGCGCGGTCGATCGGCCAAATTACGTTGCTATTTTGTCAACCTTCGTTCCAGATCACCTACTATATATCATAATAATGATCGTGTTTGTGATCGATGGCTAAGATGAATTATTGATCATTTCGTAAAAATGTGGTTGTGAGGTGAAGCAGATTGTAGACTTTTTCGAGAATGATTCGAGGGAAGTTGATAGATACGATGAACGATTCTCTTCGTTCTTCGAACGATATGCTGCAGGACAATGTGATTGTCATTTTCCGATACTCGACGTAAGTATCGTTGAGAATTGAAACGGCTTTCGGAATGAATTTTTGCGGATATCTCAAACTTGGTGGATTTCTAACAGGTGCTTCTCGCTTGTCTATCAAATTATCTTCTCGATAAAAATTTCTCTATAATTTTAAAATTTTGCTCCAGATTAGTTTTTCATCATACTGTACCGAACCCCCCTTTCTTCTTCCCTTTTATAAAATACAAACTCATCTTCGTAAAAATTACTGCATACAAAGAGTCTAAAGAGAAAAGAAAAAACATCTCTCAAAGAACCTAATCGCGTGGAAAAATGCACGTACAACGAAACACGAAAATACTCATATAATATCTGTCCAAACAGCGAAATGATCAAAGCCTTCGAAACACAAACGAACCTTGGAAAAAGCGTGGTATAACGGACGAGTAAACTAGAATTGATACAGATTTTTAGAAATCAATGCCGATACCTAGAGCAACAGTCTCTAGAGCACACGAGGGACTAGCTGGCAAGAGTAACTCACGATCGGACGCTTTCTCCCAGATGATCTCATCGCGTGGCATTTCAAACGTTGAGCATCAAAGTAATTCTTCAAGACGTTCACCCTCGCCTCTCCAGTTCTATTCGATTAAAGCAAACTAACGTAAAGCAACCTGTAATACTATCATGACTTTACATGTACGGTAAAACTTCATTTATTTCAACGAAATTTTAATCAGTGCTTAAACGAACTCCAGCTGGTTCAATCTACTTGAAACTTCATTTTCCCAGAGACGAAGCGTGGTACGAGGGAAACGTATCCCACATTTTCGACTTATTTTCACACGTAGAATAACCTCCTGTCGATTGCTCGCTTCCCTTCAATTCGTAATTAGCCAAATTCGACTACGCTTGGGAAACGTTCTCGATAATCTCGAACGAGAAGCGTGCCACGAAAAAAACGTCGCTTTATATTTTCGACTTACTTTTTCACGTAGAATCACCTTGTCGATTGTACCGTGATTACTCGGCCGCCTATATACCGTAGACGTACTATACATTTGTCCTCGTATAAGTTCATATAAACGGACTTCCACCGTAATATACATTTAGCCGAAGCGGTTCGTTCGTGTTATGTAAATGAGGGGTGGGACGAACATACCCCAGAGGGTTTGTGTCGTTTGGCTTTCGTTGAACGTCCACCACGAGGGGAGAAAACGACACGGAGATTCCAGGGTTCAGGATGCTTTTGTCGGTCGGCACAGCCTATCTGCCGTCGAATCTCGCGCCCGACATCGCGGGATAAAATACACGGACGCGGACTCTGGTAAAAGGAGGTGTGGTTATGGTCGGAGCTGGTCGACCTCGTTTAGGACCGGTAAAGGCATAACACGAATACACGAACGGACTGACGCACATAAGTACAACTACAAATCGACTGGCGGCTGCCTCGACGCGTTTCAACCTTAGAACACGCGCTTTGCGTGTGGTTTCTCCGCTGTTCGTAATGCAAGAGAACGGCCATTGTGAGAAATACGCTGGAATCGAACGCGAAGCTTGGTTGGAGACGTCCGATAGGATAGTTGCACTACCAGATTGGGACGACAAACCGAAAGCTTGATAGTCGAGGAAGAGAAGACTCGTGCAACGATGGAAAAGAACACGCTTTCATTCATGCCACCTTGCCCGGAACGCCGCGACCTTCGATGCGTGATTGACTGACATTTCGAGCAGTCGCGGGAATTCATTTGCATAGCAGGAAATTCTGCCTCGTTTACTACGTGGTTCTGATGCCGCGGGCTCTTTGTTCGCGTTTGATATAACAAGCGTGTCCTTTCGCGCGGTAAAATCACCAAAGGCAGACGTTTGAACTCGTTAAGAGAGTTATATAGCAATGTATCCTTCTTTGTTAATTATCCATACGTGTTTTCGGTATAATTTCGAGGAGAAAGAATCTGGTGTTACGTATTACACATACGTAACTCATGAAAGTATAATATAGAAATATATGTACAGAGAGTACCTATAAGTCTATTATAGAAAACTTTTATGAATATATTACGCGTATTATGTAAATGTATTTGAAACTTCGTTAGAACTGTAACGAGACTCGATTATCATGATTAACGATAAATGCATAATTGTTTTAGAAATTTATTTCCCCCGATAACTGTTCAGGAAACTCTTTCTGACTCGTGATCGGTTAGCAAAGCGCTAGCAAATTGCTTTAGAGAAAATAATCGATAACGAGAAGAATGAAGAGTGCTCGGCCGCAGATTTACGTTAAACGGTTTACGAGGAGACTACGTGACTGAAGTTTGCGGCCACGAAAAACTGTACACGGTTTAACAACGGTTTCCAACGCGTGAATTACTGTTAGACATTAGGGAAACCGCGGGACTATGCGGCGTTGATTGCCAGCTGGAAAGAAGAAACAACTTCCCGTTCCCGCGAAATGTCTCTTGTCGTTTTAATTTCCCGGTAGAAATGTAAATTCCATAAAGGCGAACGCTCGATAAACATCGCGGCCGTGATTCACTCCGTCGAACCGGTGTCGAACTGTTTTCGAAAAGGAAATGGAGAAAATTATCGCGCGCGCGAAAAGTAATATTCGACGACGACTGTACACGATTCCTCGTGCATACGTATTTTCTTTTTTTACAAGTTATAAAGCTGTATCGATACCGCGTTATATCGTTTTAAATTAGCGAGCATATGTAATTTATGTAGCACGATTAAAAATCGCATCGTATCCACGGTGCTGTTAAACGGATAAATATTTATGCAACACACCGCGATCGAACGTAACTTCATTTGCAGCGATGGCATCGCGGCGTGTTCCGCTCAAAAGCTCTTTGTTTTTACTAATTATGTTGAATTCCCTATGGCAGGACGAGCAAAGGTTCAATTGCAACGGAATAACCGCGAACGGTAATCGAGTTTATTGTGTGTAAATTCGACCCAGAGAATAACATTGACCGAAAGAATTCCAGTCCCAACGAATCGCAATAAATATATTAAGATAGGGTTATTTGTGTCACCTAAACTTTAACATTTTGAAATTCAATCTCGAACGTTACACGGGACAGTTGGCTCGCGATTGCTTGCGATTCGCGCTTTTGAATTCTTCGTTCGGAGCATCGATCTTTTTAAATAAAAGCATCGCTAACGATACCGGCATACTAAGTGTCACCTTGAAGCGTCCCGAAGGAATTTAGCCGGTCGCAGACCGCACCACGGCTGTACAAGCCTCGTCTGCGATGCAAAGTGCGCAGCTGCAGTCAACGCTTGGCGCCGATTCAGCCGATTATTCGGTTTCGATGCTTGAAAGGCTCTGTCGATTATCGTCGTTCGTAGCCAATTTTCAAGATTTAGATTCGTCGTCCTTTCGAATTCGTGATTTGTAAGCGGCCAGATAGTTGAAACGTGATAGTCGCACACATCGAGTTTCCTATTTCCGGACGACATACTCGTAAACTTTCAGTTTCGAAAAATACCTTCTTTGGTAAATGGAATAACGCGTTGCGAAGTGTGTCAGCTTCTCGAGGCTATTGTGCAACGAGGATTCTATTGTCCGTTCCATCTCAGAGCGTTCTTTATCCCCGAAAAGCGGCAATTAGAAAGTTAACGCGGTTAGTTATCACACTGTATACATCGTTATAAAGACGACGCGCGAAGTTGTTTCACGATACACGGTTGACGAGTCACGAGGAACACTGGGGCCGATTACGCTCGCCCGAAGCAGCGGAATAAATTGCCACAGGATACCCGCTACAAATTGCGAATCACCGCGTTATTGCTTAATTGTTATTTCGAATTAGGGGCTTTCGGTGATTCTGTAATCAGCGGACAAGCGGCGGCATGTCCGTGCAATTACGAATGACGATATCGGTCAACCCGTAATTTGGATAACAATTCCCCATCGCGTTAACCGGTTGAAAAGTTGCGTCGTGCGTTTCAAGTAGGAAGTCAGGTTCTACAACCTCGTCTAGATTAGTCAAGTTACAGGAATTCGAACAGTTCACACTTTACAAGCTTCAACTTGTTACTTACTTGAAATATCCTTGAAACTTTGTAACACTCGTTTACGTTGATCAATCTGACTTCAAGTTGCTTATATTCAAACGATTGCCAACTTCATTACGATTTTGTTATCGAAATATTTGTACTACTTTCTTATAGCCACTGCATATAAATCTAATTTCTATTAAATATACTCGTGCATTTTTCGTACGATGACCGATAAAATTCTTCCCTCATAAAATTACTCGAATTTAAACGGTCCCGAGCTTAATCTAACATTTGAGAAACTCGAGCGACTTAAATAGATTTAACTTGTGCAAGCTGAAAGTGGCTCTATGTACACAATATACGAGTTGATTTCCTGTGTCTGGCTTTTGAACTTGGGTCCATTTTTCATCCCGAGAAAGTTTTGCGTGCCCTATCGCGAAAACGTAGAGCCTGCGATACCGCGAAGAGCAGTGCCCCGCGTTTGTTTAAGCGCATACGTTATCTCGTCGTCGTAACGCGCGGTTACTAACGAAAGTCAAACGTAGGCAACGATACATAGCAGCGAATTGCAAGCGGCGAATCTTCTTACGCGCGTGCGACTACTTATCTGTTCCCTAGATCGTGTATCGCGATGCTGCAGCGCGAGCAGCGCTTTCCTTGAAAGCAGCCAGTTGCGGGAACGATCGCGAGCCGCGCGACTCGTTCATGGATCGTTGAGAGTCTGAAAGCCAACAAAGGCCACTTTCGATCCTCGAAGCTGTTTCCACCTCGTTTCGCAGCGAGAGAGGATTGTCACACTTAAATAGATACAGAGTACGTTCGTGCAGTTTCTTGTAATTAGAGTACCTTGCTTTAATTCTAATCGCTAGATTAGCAATGTTTATGCAAATTCATGCTCTTACGGATATAATTAAGCTTTCTGATCCACTCGTTTCTTCTTCGCCTTTGTATTTTACAGATACTTTCTTCTTATATTTTCCAATATATTATACATTCATGAAGAGCGTAAAATTTAAATATACTGGCTACTAAATTCGAAGACTTTTGATTGCAATCGCAAAAGTGCATTAAATATGATATAAACTGTGTAAAGGCAAAGGGTCACGGGTTTCACACATACGCTACACATTCTTGCTACGTGCAATCTAATTTCCACGTAGCGCCACGCATACCGAATATCCACGTGAATTCTTCGAATTACACCCAATAGATATCCCATCATAAAAATCTGTTATGTTCATCATCTGCCCGTCATCCACGTGAATTCGATCGTTCCTACGGATACACTCTCGTCTATAATTGTTAAAACACCCTATAATTTCGTGCAGGTGAGATATTTGATCCCGAACATCAGGGAAACGATTAATTGGCCAGAATTGTGTATTCGTGCAAAATAACGATTCTGAATATGCAGAAAATATTTGCAAAAAATATTTTCCAAGAGTTATAGCAAACATTGAATCAATCGTATATCGATGCGATGCAATTCGTTGATTTAAATATCATCGCGGAAACTTTATGCGCATTCTGCGAATTTTCCTACCATCGTATTTTCCATAAACGCATAATATGATAAGACACTCGAACCCGTGTTTCTAAGCCGCGTGTGGTATCGTAAATTTAGAATGAAACGCATTGCGATGTTCTTTATTTCTACGACGAGGTGAGATCGCGTTGGACAGCTCGATAAGCGAAGCAACCTCGTTAATTGGTTACGATGGAAGATAATTCTCTGTGTTTTGCGTCGATCCGCTGTTTCATTCTCATCGGCAGATATTTTTTAACTAAAAACTCGGGGCCAGCGCTGCACGTATCCGGTAATTAATCGGGCGTAATCAATCGAGCCAGGACGAAAGTTCCACGCGTTTGTATTTTAATTTTATCGAGTACGAGTTCGAATACATGAAAACCGATCGTCGATATAATCCCCCTCCCCTCCTTATTCGCACACAGGTAACCGCTTCTCCTGTCGTATTTTTACCGCATTCCACCGTTGATTTCACGTTTCTGCAAATTTTGGGCGATTTCCGATTGCAAACTGGCACAAACGAGCGAACCTTTTGTTCCGGCTCGACACAATTATTCCCCCAAGCTATTTTTTCCCTTTCTTCTCCATCTCAGATTCGAATTCACCGGCGAAACAACGACGTTTTAATTCCGCGATTAATTGACCATTCAAGCGTGCCAAGGTTTCTCGGTTTTTATTCACGGCACAACAAAAGGGTATCGCCGGGCCGAATATCCTTCTTCGAGCAGAGCTGCTAGTGTTTTAAGGCTTTCGCGTAATTCGTGCAGCCGGGTATATAGCGAATTGATAGAAACTTGTTTCTTAACGTTAAATCTTTGACAAATGCAACACTTCGGTATAAGTACGACGTCCGAAAGTCGTGCTATGGAAAGTTCGGTGCTCCAAGTCTAAAGAGCGCAAAACGCAAAGCTCAAAGCACGACGTCCGTGTGATTACTGTTAGTTTCAAGAGTTAAGTTTTCGACATATTCGGCATATCGAGGCTTGTAAAATACTCCAGTGCTATATAAACTAAATATGGAATCTCTAAAAAATAGCAGATGCTCTCGCTCGTAGTCCCTGGAATCTCCGATTCTAAACAGGTAACATTCGACGTTCCACGAGGGAACTCTTTGGTCCGCCTCGATTCGAGGAACGCTGGAATGTTTTTTTTCGTCTCGACCCGGGGCCGAATAAATCTTCGTCGCTTCTTATTCCCGTAGGAACGGCGCCATAGCCGCGCGATAAATCCGTTCGAGCTTCAAGATCACTGGCAGATCTCGTGGAACCGCGGCCAATTCGAAATGGCTAATAAGTTTCCAGAGGGGACTGGTTCGCGGGAAACACGGTATCTCGCTCTTTTAATCAGCCTGCGCGCCACCAGGCACCAGTCTCGGTGGCTTTTGCCCAAGAATATCCTTCCCTGTGTGTTCTCTCGGCTGCTGCATGTTTTGCTTACCAATTCCCAAACGTTGCGACATTATAGTATGACAATATTTATGTCCAGGATCGAGCAAAGCGACAGAAGAATCGATCTGGGCATTCGTAGAATTTCGGTCGCCTTGAGGATACTACGAGGATAAATGAACTTTCAATGCATTTTAGAGTCACGCGCGGACTTTGAGAAATTGCTTCTTCCGGTGTTGTAGAAAATTAATATGAATTATCGACCGGGTTAAGGTAAAGTTTTTGTCAGTTTTTTAATACACGACACTCGACTGTTGCTCTCGGGGTATATTAGAAAATTATCGCTTTTCTTTCGCTAACGATTCGTGCATGGTAGAGAGAATGGTGGAGTTAAACACCAGCGAATTTAATATTAACCGACGGGGCAGGCTCATAATAATTACGGCGAGGAGAATTTCCAGACTCGTACTAACTCGAAAGTTTCTTTCCGGAGCGCTTCGTAATTAATGGAACGTTAACACTTGATCCTTTCATGCTAATGACGACTCGCGCAGATAACTGTACTTGCGGCCTATTCCTCTCGCGCTCGAATACTTAACAAATATGTATCATCGTAGAACGTCGTACGCTGTTTTCTATTAACTTAAGCGAGATGCCTCTTATAACTTTGATATATTATTTGGGTCGCTGTTTCCACTTTTACGCCGAGACGCGCAATCTGAAACCTTGGCCAGGAATTAACGATTTAAATTAACGGTTCGCGCAGCTTACAGTTCCACGATAGATCTATAAACCATATTATCACGATTAATCTATTCGTAGGCGAATCGAAAGCTCTTTCTAACGGTTTATGATGTCGATTTATTCTCCATTGTCACGCATTAACGTTGGCGGCTGTTAGTCGATGGCGCGAATCATAATTTGTTTTGTCTCGGTGTGCCGCCGTGCGTTCCCTTATTGTCGTGAGAAGGGAAATACTGTTTGGGTGCGACTCCCACGAACCACGGATACTCGACGCCTGTTTCGTCGTTCCGCAAAATTGATCGCCTAGCTTGCTTTCCACGCGTTTCTTCTCTTACGCGAATTTCACGAACGTTCGCCGCTCTCCTCGAAAATCAAGCTTACCGTCGTGCATTTCCACGAATATACGTATTGTTTGTAGAACAAAATCAACGATTATACACTGTAGACTGCAAACAACCTGTTGGATGCTGGTTCGTTTCGTCATTATCGGAAATAACGAGGTAGGACGTATTAAACCTTGGAATTTCCTTTCGTAATTACAACGTTCAAACGCAGGACTCGAAAAATTAAATTAACCGGAGGCGAAATCGTAAATAAAACGTTGCGTTAACGATACGTTGTCCCTTAATAAGTTGTCAGGCAGAGAAGCTGCTTATTATGTTGATTGCAGGACTGATCATTTTTGTAGGATACAGAACAGAAAACATGGTTCGAAACAATACGACGACGTGGATCGAGTTTGTTTCCTCGGCTGTTCTTGGGCCGCGTCATCTTTATGGAATGTCTCGGCAAGGTCTGCCTTTCTGACTTTGTGGCCGCGACGAAGAAAAGAGAGTCCGGTGGCCGCGTCGTGGTTGGCCCGTGGAGCGGTCGTGCAACGAACGAACAGCGTCGTCCCTAGACATCAAAGAGAGGAACTGCTTCGTAAATCATGCTCCGGTCAAAGTACGGAAGCGTGAAGTTTTACAAACGAGAGATAGCTGTATCTGCGTATTGACGTGCATCCGACTCGATCCACCCGTGTTATTTAACATTTTGCCCTCGTTGCAGTCGCTCCTTTTCGCGATTTCCTTGAATAGCATCGAGATACGAGGCCGTTGAACATAAATTTTTGATTGAAAATTCCCGTGTTTACGTCGTTTAATTGTGACGCGCGTAATTTCGATAAAGCCTCGAAGCCATGAAAGATGGACGTGTCACATTTCAACGATGTTCTTTGCCAATACTGATTATCATTCAGCGTATCATTATCATTCGTTAACAATAAGAAGCTCGGGGCGTGTTCGAGAAGAATCGCTTTAATCTCCTTCATCGATTTCGTCCCACTCGCCGTATGATAGATACTACCGTGTAACGCGATACTAAATCAGATATAATAAGCTAGTAGGAACATTCAGAGGTTTTGAACAATACTTTCGTAAAATCCGATCAACGTCGAGTGCACCAAGAGTCGGAGAGGGTGTTAGAGTGAAAGGCGACCAATCGCGAACTGATCGAAAGAATTCGCTGTTCTTCATGCATAATAGATAGACGATGCGAGGATGACGATAGAGGTTTTTGTTTGCAAATTCGTGCTTCGTCTCTGTCTGTCATTGTTCTATAGTTGGCAGCGTGGCAATGAACGAGACCGCGTTTCATCGAGGCGCATGTAGCGCGCCAAGAATTTGAAATGATTTTGGCACGAGAGGGTCGACGACCCGTTCAACTGGCGAGGATAGAGTCCGTGAAGAGATCGATTCACGAACCTGTTTACGGGCCACGCCGTGAGAGGTCTCGTTATACGAGGCCTCGTGAAAGATTCCTTCGGTTTCCTACGTTCCAAAGGTCCCGCCATCCGTTCTCTCTACTTTCTCTTATTCGTCATCCTACTCTACGAGTTTCCATTTTACCTCTTCTTCCTCTTTCTAGAGGAAGTCTACAAGATTATTTGATTTATTACCTGAAACTTACTACTTAAAACTAGTAACTAACGCAAGACAGAGACACCAAAAATTCGAAAACAGCTGCACAATTAAATTATACGCTCTTAATTAATTGAGCTATAAATTACAGGATTTTGAAATTCGCTCTATGCTTTCTTGAACCTGATTTCGCTGTTAAATCAAAAGTACTCCGAAGCGCAGCGATCTCTAACGAGAAGCAACGTTGGCCAGGATATCATAAAAATCCGTGTTATTTCATCAAGTAGAAAAAGCGGATTGTTGTTCGCGCGTCCATGTGATTCGAGCGATTGGGTCGCCAAGACAGGATCCAAGAACGCCGATGGAACGTGTCTCGGTCTTGAACGTGATCTTGAGAGAAACACGGTCGAACGCAGGCTCGTGCATGCGTCATTAATTCGCTGCAATTGACAGGTCTGTTTCGCGGCAACGGAACCGTTCTAGCTGATCGTTCAGCAGGAAGATAATCCTGGTCGCGTTGGTCAGGAACGCGTAACCTGTCCCCGTCACCTTCAATTTTTCTTCGAGGCCTCGGCAGATGCGGCGGCATCCACGAGACTGCTACGGAGAAATGGAGCAAAAATTTCCTTGAAATTGATTGAGCGAGGTTGTTACGACTTTCCGAGCACGCCAGGCATACCGCAGCCTCCGTGTCGTGGATAAGTTATCGTCCTCGGTTTCAGCGTCGATATTTCTACCGTCACTAAATATTTCCCGGGGATTTAGGTGCCTAAGGTTGTTATATCTCGGCTCTTTTCTTCGTTTACATTCTATTTTTGAGCTTGATTTAATCTGCAGCCGATGGGGCGTTTTCGAAATCGAGCCCACGATGGAACGAATGGCTTTGGAATATTTAACAGAAACTGTCGTATAAATCACTGGTGTTCACTCTTTCTTGAATAAAAATTCTTCTTGAAATATCTTTCGTATATTACATTTTTTTAGGTGAAATCTCCTGTCTACAATTTTTTCCGAGATATTTTGAAATAAAATTTCTTCTGAAAATATTCCTCTTGCGGTATTCTGTTCAGGTAAAACGATTTATCGGCCGCTTTTCTCATTTCTCGTGATATTTTGAAATATTTCGAGACCGATACGTTTCTTTCCTTTTAAACGATGCTGTAACGTCCTACGTGATTTTTAAGAACGCAGAAACACTCTATTTTATTTGTCTTGAACGATATTCACATGGTTTTACCAGTTTATACCATTCTATGTATCATCGATCAAGACAGATATTCCTGAATTAACAGTTGAAACGCAGATAGAATATTTTATCGTGTTAGGTATGATCGTTATTCGTGTTTAACGTGTACGTTTAAAAGTATAGATTAAATAGGATTTCACCTGTATTTCACATCAAAACGTCGTGTCTCGCTTTCTTTAATTAACTGCCACAATAATAATACATTTCCTGTCTGTCTCCGCGTGAACTCGAATAATTATATAGGTTGTTACAAAACAGACATTTCCTAGAATTTAACAAAGACAAACAAACACGGAATTATTCCGATGATCGATCTTTATCAAACGATCGTTAAATTTTTGAATTTTAATCGATCTAACCGAAGACAGTTATTCAGCCGATCCTTAGGAAATCAGTGGCTACAAACTTTTCGAAATTTAATAACGCAAGGGCATTTTCGAATTTAGTTAAAACAATTAAGCTACATCGTGCCAGTACCCTCCAAACAACGAAAGATTAATCCGCAGATTATCTGTCGCCAAAGTAGCAAAGCCGTTAAAGTTCTCAGGTGGTCGCATCGGTCCGGAAACGAAGTTTAACGAAGACGTTCGTTGGAACGTCCTCTCCCCGCGAAGAAGTCCTCGATCGACGGGATTCCAGCGCGCGGATGGAACGCAGGGGATGTAACGGATCATCGAGATTGGAAACGGTACTTTATTCCTGGCCTGGGTCTGCTTGCAGCTCTCGTGCATGTTAATGCGGTACCGCGGTGTCACTACGGTTCTTTGTCCTTGACGGGTCGTGTCGCGCGCGTTTACGCGCTCGATCGTTCATCCTTCGGGATTAGACTGGTCGTGGGAACCTGTTTGAGGAATTCATGGCGGATTCCGGCGCCCGAGAACTCGTCCGGGCAAAACACGCTGTACCACGAAACCTGTGATGTAATGATAGTTGGTCGATCATAGAAGCCGACCTTGATTTCTCTTTTTCTGCCAACGAAGTCGTCCCTGCTATTAAAGTAGCGGTCAGTAGCGGTAGCTGCAGTTACTTTCGGATTGATGGACGTCGAGAAGCTAAGGCTAGGAGCTAAGATCGTCGAGATTCGAACGAGCGTTCAAGATCGAAGAGAATCTGCAACTACGAGGAATCGTTGTTCTTTGGAATGGACGCGGGTATAGTGGATAAATCGAGAGATTAACAAGCAACAGCTAATTTAGCTAGAATGCGATTTTTCGTCACGTATAATTTTACGAATCTTTCTTTTGCAAAAGAAAGGATAAAAATTGTGCTTACTTTATCGAACGCTTTACAGAAAGATTTATCTATGAACACGGCCGTCAATTTTTCGTCGCGTTATACAAATCGTTACATACAATATTATACGAGGCTACATTGTAGTCGCATTAATTATGAACGACACTGTACGCGAGGAAATATAGCATCGACAAGGTTAATCCGGGCGAGAGTATGCTTTCCTGTCGACAGCGGCCACCGTGAACGCAATCAGGACAATTGACCCGAGCTGGTCGCTCGACTGAATAATTGCCCCGCTTCCGGTCCCGCTTTTATCCGTTGCTATCGCATTGGCCGACCCTCGACATTTGCCAGCGATACCTCGAGACTCGCACGATCGTGACGCCCCATCGCCTGGGAAGATGTTCCGAGGAAAGGATCCCTATCGTCGTTGTCGAACCCTTCTCGTCGATGGAATCGTTCGAACGAATTGAAGGAAAAACGAAGAAACACGGTACGCTCGATTTGTGCGACCAATGCGGACCAACGTGTTTCGATTCGAGGTGAAATAATAAACGGGCAAGGTCGTACAACGAGAATATTCGGTAAGAAACTTCTATTGAACGAGGGTGAATGAATTTATTCATTCGTTAAATGCAAGTTCCGCAAGTCGGTGTTTCCTGGTTGCACAATGGTCGACGACAAACGACCATGCGATTCGTGGTCGGCGTGAACATCGATTAAGTTTCCTTCTCTCTACCTTTTCCCATTGCTTCGAACGTGACCAACGATTCACCTTGCTGATTAAACACGGTGAAGATCGAGCAACGAAACGATCTATAGAACTTGGCTCACAGCCACATCGTAGGAAAACGCAACGATAACATAAAAGATGAGTCGGTAGAGGAAATGTATCAGAATAACGGGTATATGTCATAAAAATTCATTACACAAATTTGAGATACTATTCGTTGAAATGTTCAACTCGCTATCGTTTATCATGATTCTTGGCAAATTTATTCGAAAGACAGAGGAAAGAAATTAATTATTCTAAAAGCCTGTGAAATCTATTCGCTATAGCATCGTAATATTACAGACGATACAACAATTTTGTATTCTTCCAATCGTTTGGAATTACGAAACGTTTCTCTTTTATATAAAGAATAGATTTTTAAATCAAAAGAGTTCACGCAACAGCTCCTCCGTCTGCATTCGCACATGGCGATGAGTTTTTCCATTTTTGCTATGGTTTCCCACGAGAGAAGAACTTGTTATTCGCCTGAAAAAGTTTCGAGACGGAAGTTGGCGTGAAAGGATAAAAATCGCGAAGAAGTTGGTAGGATCTGGTGAATTTCAAACGGCTCTCGTTCGACGGCCGGCCGAAGAAATTCCAAGACGTGACCATCGCGAGAGAAATTTTTGAAAACTAACCAACACCATAGCTTCCGACGCTTCTTCGCTGAGACGATAAACCATTCTCCCACGGAAACTTCTTATCGTTTTAAGGTCCACGGTGGGAACCGTTCTCTCAGATGGTAGGAATGTGCGATATTAACGAAGCCGATAGATTTTATTCACTGGAGATTCCAACGATACCGTCGCTCTCTACGAACCTGCTAGTTCCAATGATACTTTAATCAAGTTCTCTTATTAAGCGTATAATAAATGTTAAAGATTATCCCACTGAATATTGGGATCTATCGACACAATGGATTAAATATTTTCGCGATCTCTACGATGTATATATTTGTACTAAATATCTTGTATACATGATAGAAATTTCATCTTCAATTTCGTATCAATTTCATCAATATAATCACGGTGATCCTGTCTTATTATAACGCTAATGAAATATCAAAATGCCTCGTATCCCATAACTGGGTAATTTTAAAGAATAAATATGTATAGCAACACGACGAGTTAAACATCGGAGGATGTGACTCTACACAGAAAGCGACGATTATTTCGCTATCAGACAGCTATTTAACACAGTATGTGTTGAACTCGTTTCAATCTCGCTTGATAGAAAAACAAAGGCTGTGAAAAAGCTTCGGAGGTTGAAAGGGATGGTTAACGAGAGCCGGTGGGCTATATCTCCTGTAAAATAAAGCATCGCGTGTAAGAAGCTCGTGGAATATTCAGAATTAAACTCCTATTACCCCCGTGCTTCCGAAGACCGAATAATTTATTCAACTCATTCCCTGATCAAACTTTGTTGCAACGGACCGGCGTTAACAATAAAGCATCGTTTTATCGGGCAATTTATAGCCACGTCCTTCATTAAACTTCACCGAACGCCACGGACAGTTTTCCCGTAAACGTATGCGGCAAAAAGAAGGAGACGTTTAATTATCTTTTTATCCTACCCTCGAGGTTCATCGCGAGATTGCGTTTCGACTGTGCTCTCGCAAAATTTACTAGCTCCGCTATATCGTACTGCACCGTGCTGTGTTTTATAGGAATAATCAAATTTCAACTTCGTATTAATTATCCTGATTATCCATTATCATTTCTGTGTAATTTGTTAGGAATATATTGAGAAGATAAATTGGAGGTTGCCAATTTTTAGAGAATTATCGTATAAAAGTAGAGTAGAAAAATACGACAGTGTCGTATCTACGTAGTGCGGCTGGTGAGCAATTCACGAGAAAATTACAACCATCCTGTTGTGAATAGGCTCTTCGACGTGATGTTGTTGGAAGCGGTATAGCGAGGCTATAAAATTGTTCAGGTGTACAAAATCTATACGTTCCAAGAGACAAAACAACGATTTGAAACATGCAATGGGAAATAAGATGCTCGAGACCTCGTTCAGAATTGCACTGCGTCAATTCAGTATCGTTCCTCTTCTTTTTCTTGCAGAATATTTTTAACAAATTTTCAACAAATATTTTAACAATATTTTAACAAATTGCATAGTATATAATTCACTTCGAAGAGATTGTTGCATTCACGAGACACAAGTTCTGGGTATTAACCGTTAATTTTAGACCTCTTTATTGGTCCCTTTCCTTAATTTTCCAACAAACGACTCGGTATCTCCCGCTCACGAAACCAAGCCTGACTCGCTTCCGGCAGTTAAATCAGTCTTCTAGCAGGGACACCGTGTATATCTGGAGTAACGTCTCCCTAGAGGAGAGCACGACGTGCAGTCGTGTAGGAGGAGCGGTTCTCTCGTGCGCGATGTTGCACACGTGCAGCACGAAACTCACCGTTCACCGGCGATGCTATAGCGACGGGTTAAGAATTGGACGATTACTATTTCGCCTCTTTCCTTTCAGGGTGATGATGTAACGGGACTTTCGCTGTCGCTGCAGTGAAGCAACGATGTCCACACAATGCAACCGCTTCGTGCAGAACGCCTGGAAGAAGGAACTCTGTTCGAATTGCTTCAAGCCAAGAGAGGAACACACTTTGCCGGAAGAGACGTTCAGGTTAAACATTGGCAAGGCTCTGAACTATGTGAAGACTGATAATGTTAAGATACAGGTATTTTATTTCCTAATGAGTTACCTACTTACTTTAGAATTTCAGTCTTTTGTATTTTATTGGTCCCGTTAATTGATAGTGTGAAAATTGTTTCTCCTATTGTCTTCGCCGACGAATAGAGATCCCTCTTTTTTATCGAAGCAAAGGTACTTCCAACACGGATGATATAATTTAAAGGAATGTCAACGATTTTACTCCTGACTGCTTGAGAAGCAAGCCAGTAGTAGAATATTATACATATACAGTACGTTGACGTATACAGTACACTTTGTATAGTATACTGCGGTTTTGACTCAACGAAGACAAATCGGATTTGTACAAAATGTACTACGAACCTTAGCTAAAGTTTCTTCAGACTGTGAGTTACGGAATATAAATTATATACGCGCGCGTGTGTGTATGTGTGTGTGTATGATGTCCAATATTTTACATAAGACTGTTACAGTTAACGACCTCTTAAGTGGCAAGTAAAAATATCATACAGCAGCAACATCGTAAAACTAGAATATCATCTGGTTCATTATATTATCATTAGGCTAAATGATATTGCAATACCTACAAGTCCTTAGAAAATATCGCTAATTTCCTGTGCCTAAGCGAGGCAGTTGCGCAGCGTAACCGGGAAACTTGACTATGCCTCGGTCATTGATTCTAATCGAATAACTAGAATGCTTCTGGAATGAGACTACTAATTAGTAATGATCTCTGGTACACGTGAAAAAACAGCTTCGATGGCGCGATAAATGCGGACCACGAAATTGGCTTTCTCGAGACACGGACAAGATCAAGGGACCAGCGGCGTGGAATTAGCATTTTGCTAGCAGGTTATAGGAGCGTAGGAACTGGCGAGCAAACGACAAAATCGATTCGGGTAAACTAGCGTGGCAGAGTCCCGCTATCGTTTTCACGCGTGACGTTGGGATCGAGCAGGCGGCGAGCTAAACTGTTCCACGCTTGGAAAATTGTTACGAAGTTCCGGCCACGAATCGCGGCGGCATTATGGCAGCGGCATCAAGTTCGTAAAACTGGGTCGTTCGAGCAAAGGACCGTCGTGCACTGTCGTTCGTCCGGAATTCCTGGCTGCCGCTGGTAAGAAGAAGAGAGAATTTATGTGTAACCATGCGGATCGTAATACGTGGCGATGTCCAACGAGCTTTTTACCCGCAGATCGCATTCGCGTTCCTCCATCTATAATTTCTACCAACTTATGCTCGGTTTTGTACTCGTGTTTTCTTATTTTCGCCAAAGCACGTTGGAATTCACGTTCCTCGAGATCCACAGCAGTGGATGGTAATGGAGGAAGAAATTTGATCGAAGAGCGTTATAAGATGTTCAAACACGCCACATAATGGAGGAAAAATCTCTGAGAACACCGGGTGATAAGTGTTCCGCTACTATATATAGACCGTCGATTCCAATTAAGCGAGTTTATTTGGTCTGCTGGTTAATTGTTTTCATTTGGATAAAAAATGTGGCCGGTTAAAGCGAGACCGGATAACGTCCGGTCTTACCGTATTTCTTTTAAAGAATCAGCACGAGAAGAAGCTACTGGAGATACACCTCGTGGCTCCATCTCGTTTCCGTTAATATCCAATTGAGAAGACCGACTGAATCGCAGCGTGACGTCCTCATTGTCGTGGAATTCTAAATTTACATGAAGCATACGTGCGCGTCAGCCAGTGACAAGGGTGAACGTTTAATCGCACGACACGCGCGTCTCTGTCCACGCTCGAGAGGGTAGGCGTTATTCTACGAGGGTTTAATGTCGCATGTGGGCGCGTTCCATCGAAGAAAATCATCGTTCGCCCACGTACTCACGACGCTTTTAAGATCGTTTCGCGTGTTTTCTCATTTACATGCAGGAAATTGGAGGGAAAAATAAAACGGCAGGCAGATGAGAGGGAGAGAGAGAAAATGAGAAAAAAGGCATCTACGATTACTTTCTCCAGCTGATTAATCTCGAGACTTTTCAACATCCGGTGAGATGTAAAATAACGCATCCGAGAGCGATCTTTTTTCGTTCCGCTGGATCGTAGAGGGGATACGTGTTCAAGTGTGTCGATAACATCCGGCGAAAGGAACGCGTGAAAAGTGGCAACTCGCGAAAAAATGATGTTCGCAGCGACGAGAGGGAATGGGATGAAAAGTCGAACGAGAAAATTGCCAAGGTGTTCGTACGACACTATGGAACGACGTAGAAGCTTGCCATAGCTTTTGTCGAGTCGTCGTTTTCGAAAGAATTCGCAGTGTCATTTCGATGATCCCACCACCCTCTTCTATTCGCTGACTCGTGTTATGAAACAGGGACAACGTCGACGAATCTGCGACGAATATTCTAGCTAGTCGATAGTTTCTTGTCGTAGCTGATAAACGAAAATTCTAAAACAGTCCGAAACCTGTGAAATTCGAGAACAGCTTGGATCCACGTTGAATAATTCATCAACGGTTTCATTAACGCCAGCTGACCACCCGAGAGTTTCGGCGAAAAATAACGTTTTTGCACCGGCTGCATTGATCCAACTTGAACCAGCAACTTTCATTTCCTGGCAAACGGTGATAAGACGTTCGAGTGTACGAGGAGACCCTTTAACCAGATCCAGAATACTATTTCTTCCGAGTACCGGTGAATTATTAGACGGATTACTAGAGGATAGAGTGGTATGGACGATTATAACTTACTTAAGCTGGCTCGGGATTGCTCCTATCCGTCGACGCTGCTGCCAAACAATAATATTTAATTCCTGTCGAAGAGGATTGGGTCGTGAATCTGCGGAACTAGCCTGGAAACTTGTCCATAGAGTAGATACTTGATCGCCGTCCACGAAGATTACGATTCATGCCGATCACTTGGAGAATCGTGGTACATAATGCATCCTTCGAACGTTTCGATCCGCGTGAAACTTCCGCCGTTCCTTCGGTCTACAGAACAACGTTTCATTTCACGTTTATTGAATACGTAATGAATTGGAGAAATTCGTATAGAAATCATAGAAATTCATAGAAACGTTCGCGCTAGAATAACAAGTATCTAATTGCGTATTTATTCGTACAAACGTATTGTATATTTAATTGTCTAAATGTACCATGTATAAACAGACATAAATAGAATTATACGTCGAAATTGAAATAGGAATATATAATTATATTTCAATCTCGATAGAGGTTGACGTCAAACACGCGTTCAAATTAACTACGATATTCATAAATATTCGAGAACCGATTCATTTTACGGCACAAATAATTGCACAGAAAAAATACGTGTCTCAGCTGACGCTTTAAATGTTCAAATCTTATAATAATAAATTATAAATATAAGTTTTGATCATTTTCAGAGTATTCTGCGTGGGAAGGCGGTGTCTCAAAAGGATCAGAAAAAGAAGAGCGTGGCATTTACGGAGCGGCTGACGGAGGTAATCGGTTATGGAGGCGACGACTTCGTCTCCGAAGGTGAAGAGGAAGATGAGCAGGACTTGGTGGAGTCGTTCAACGGGGACGATGACGCGTTGCCAGACAGCGAAGAGGAAAGGGCTTTGGGCAACTTGACGCGTGCCAATACCAACTTTAATACGATCACCGCAAACTTGACGGAGATCGTCTCCACGAACGAGACGAGTAAGTCGTCTACAACGACGAGATCCTTCGCGTCCCTTATGTTGGGAAGGATACAGAAGGATTCAGAAGGCAAGAAGACTACGTTGTTGGTCTCTGTCACGCCGTTTGGCGGTGACGAATCTTTGCCAACAGCAAAGAGGCCTAGCGATAAGAAGGTGAATGGATTCGTTAATGGCTTAACGAACTTTACCAAATCTAAACTAATGGAAACTGACAAGTCTGAGGTTGGTATTTTGTATTACGTTCGTTGCATGTTCGACTTTCGTCATCCCTTGATTAGCATAGTCATAGAATGATCATAGAATTAACAAAGACAAACGAATTTCAATTAAACTGATTTTAGTGTTACCGTCTTGCAGACGTAAATATAACGAAACAGTTTGTCTGTCCAGTTTAACAGGCAAATGAACAGATAATTTTCATATAATATCTGTCTCTATATTGCAAAATACTACGTGTGAGGATTATTATCCTGAATTTACGATACTTACTAAGAACTTTTAGCCACGATTTTCTGATTTTTATTTCACGTCTTTAGAAGCACTTTGGAAGATAAACGTTTGCCGATTCGGATTCACGTCATGCGCGGTAAACGCATTAAAGGGATCTTCCCTTTGTAGCGAAACTTTATTGAAACTTTCCGTCGAATTCGTATCGTAAAGTGCGTTAAAGAAATATTCTATACTTGGTGAAAAGTTTCTTCCTTTTTTTATCGACTTTTAATATTCCTACAGACGATGTCGAAGAGCATGAAAAAAACCGATGTCGATGCGAGAAAGGAGGAAAAGAAGGATCAGAAGTTTTCATCCGGCATGGAGAAGATCGTGGACATGCCCCTGATCACGTCGAATAATTTAATTTCTGTCATGCAAAGAAACGAATCGGGGGATCCTGATGACACCAAGGACAGAACGTCCGAATCTAACATAATCAACGTCGAGAGGAATTTAGAGAATAGTAAATCGGATAAGAAGGCTGCCAATATTCCTCGAAGCCAACCAATTAAAAAGTTCGACAACGAGAAATCCAAGATTCATGCGCAAGCTTCGCAAAATGGTGTCAAGATCGAATATGACTTTACAGGGAAAATCACGAAGAAAGCACGCGACGTATCGAGAATAGAAAATGAATCCTTGGACAAGGGTATCGAATTGACTCTGACACCTTTGAAGAACGAGGCTGAAGACGCTGCCGAGAGCGATAGATCCATGATTGTTCGAGGAAAAGACGCCAATAAAATCAACGCAACATTAAACGACAATAGGAAAATCGTTAAAGACGATCCATTGTTACTTGAAGTGCGAAAAGTGGAAGGTGAAGCTACACCCGTGGAGAAGAAGTTCAGTTTTGAAGAAAGTCGAGAATCGGCTGGTGAACCAGATGGAAAGGCGGACGAAGAAGAAATGACGGAACCGCCAGCTCTTCCAAAGAGTCCTCCGCCTATTGAAACTAAGCATCCTGTTCAGGCAGAAACGTGTAAGACACCGATCATCACAACCGAACCGAGACCGTCTTTTCTACACGGAACAGTTCACTCGGAATCGAAGATGAAACCTGTGGTGCCTCAGAAGCCGACTAATTTCTTGGCCAAGAGTAGTTCTACGTCGCCTGATACAAATGGAAAAAAAAGTTACGTGTTACCGCCTCCTTCGGTTCAAAACGCCGCAGGCAAGCCCGCTTCGAGCACAGGTGAGAATCTTTTTCTTTCTCGAAAAATATGTCGCATCTTTCTTGAACTTTTAAGATTTTTATATAAAATGCCTGAATACTTAAACTTTCAAATATTTTCATGTAAATATTTCCAAACTTTCGAGTTTCCAAGTTTTCCAATATCAAAATGTTCGAACATTTCAATTTTTCAACTTTTAAATATTCCCTTCTTTCGAAATAACTTTCAAATAAATTCTCGATTTCCCAACGTTTAAATCTTCCAAGAAACAACTAAACCTAATGATCTGCGACAAAGTCATTCGCATGACAAGGGCGTAACGATTAGATCACTATCGCGACGATACCAGGATTACTTAGGGATTCGGTAGACGGTTCGCGCAAAGTCATCCTTCTGATTAGTTGAAACGACCACGTAGATCCACGATTACGTCGTCCACGGTACAACACTCTCCGTTCTAATTAACGACGTTTGCATTTTCAACTGATTTACAGGCGCCAACAACGTTCCACCTCCGGAACAAATAACTTCCTCTCGTCTAACAGCTACCAAAGACAAGTCGGAGGAGCAAGTTGCCGCTTCGCTCTTAGATCAAAATCGTGGATCTCTGAACGCGGATACTCCAAAAGACTCGGAACAGCGAGAGAACGAAACTTCTCGATCGCAAATCAACTCAAAGTCTGTGTGTCAAGGTATCGAGTCGAAGTTGCCGACCGTTGAGATGTCTGCATCGAAAACGTCGCCAGGAAGCAAGTCAAAGACGTCGTCGAACGTAGTCAGAAGTCAGACCACAGATTCAGCAGATAGTACGGAGAATCCGGAGGTCGACGAAGAAATTTCAGATCCCCAATTTTCGACGGTAGAGTCGATACGGTCGCCGAATAAAAGAAGAATGGCGCCAAAACCTCCAGCGATCGATTCTACGGAAGAACTGGCTCCCAGTTGTAGCTTGTTCGCCAGGAATCCCGGGGCGAATTTCAAATCAGACTCTCCAGTGGTCAGAGAAAAAGAGAAGAGAGAAAGGGCCTCGTCGTGCAGCCCGAAGTTTCGAAAAGCTGTCTCGGATCTTCCAGATCCTACGATCGCGCAAACGTGCGATCCAGCGTCCAGAAGAACGATATCTCTGTCGCAGGATAGTCTGGCAAGTGGGCCAGAAGTTAGAGAAGAAAAGAAGAGAGGTAGACCGCGTTTCTCTTTGAAGAGATTTCTCAGGATGGGTTCGAGGAAAGACGTGGATATGGTTAGCGGTCATGCGTCCAACTCGAGGATCGACGAAATACCATCGACGCCGCAACCTAAACCACGATTAGAAATTATTCATCCGTTGGAGTTGGATGGTGCTGCTGTTGAAGTGGTGGGAAACGATCGGATTAGCAGGATAAGCGAAGATCAACCAGATTCCTGCGGTTCTAGGAACGACGCGGGAAGAGCAACTCGATCGCCGTTGTCCGCCGGATCGCACGCCGCCGGTAAGTTTTCCTTTTGACACACGATCGCTCTATCCGATAATGATCTATCTTGACGAGGGATCGAGAGAAACGGAGAAGCGGTTCTTTTAGAATTTCGTCTATAATTTTGGCTTATCAAAATTTACCTGGTCTCCCTTTGTCAATTAATTAGCATGTATATTAGTGGTACGGACATCATCGTGTCACGTTCATTTCGCAGTCTCCTCAAAGAGAACGTTTAATATTCAAGCGCGTACCGCGATGGTTCTCCACCATCGAGAGCGAATTCTCCAAAGATAGTAAATTTGCAAGGACCGTATGCCGGCTGTATAAAATATGCGTTACTATGTTATGGTAGCGAGACCAGGGAAACCGCCACCACCACCAAGGAACCAGTCTTTGGAGGATTGGTCGAGACTGGATCCAGCTAGCAAACCGGTCAGACCACCACCGCCACGCGTCGAGACCAAACAACTACCGTCGAGGAACGACAAGTCATCCACGAAATCGTCGCCCTCGTCGTCCACATCTTCAACGTCCTCGTCGTCTACGTCGTCGTCTTCGACGTCGTCCTGGCAGCCAGCAGCCTCGACCACCTCAGACTCGATTTACGCGAATCTGGGTAAGTTCAGGCCCATCCAATGTAACTAATGGTTATCCACGGCAAAAATCTCGATGTTGTAACAGCCATACTCACACGAATCCTCGCGCCAGCTGCTTCCTTGACGAATTTACAGTTTTCTTTGCGAGAGTACGTCCGATCGGGGAATATAATCCTGTAACGCTGGATAACGGTGGTTAACTCTCACCTTTCCCTCACGGGTTTTTTTCTTCGTTCCTCGTTTCGCCGGGTCGACGTACGGTCGTCGTGAAATTGCCGTTTCTTTACACCCGTCTGCCCCCCTTTTTTTCTCAATTTGGATAGTGCTCGTTTGTCCGTGTCTGGACACGAACGAAGACTTAGACGATCGATGAAGACGAAGAGTCGCGTGATCCTGTTTATATCGGGATTCCCGTGAAACAGTCAGATTAATATTCTTCTCGAAGTTACGTTCTCTTTTAAACTTTTGCTATATGCCATACGCGTTTCGTATTCTAATTATTGTTTCTTATACTCTATACGACTAATCCCTTCGAACGACTATACTCTATACTCGTGTACTTTCTCGACTAATTGCTCTATTTAGAGACATTATACCGAACGATTCACGATTCTCTGTGATATATCTTATTACCGTTTTGTTGGATAAAACAACGCGCGATGACGTTTCGCGCTTCGTGTTTTTCAACAGCTACGTTTGTCGATGAAACACCGTAGTTGTGATTATCTTTTTTGTACCGCGCGAATCGCCGTCGTTTTGATACAGAAATTTCTCTATCAAACGAACTAAAGTTGCCTCCAACGGATCAGAGTGCGATCAAGAGTTTGAGAATGGCTGGCCGAATTTAAGAAAGAATTTGAAACTGGAAAAAGTGCGAAACCAGTTGTATGAACCGATGATTACACATTGTTTTTTTTTTTTTTTGTAAATAAAACGATAGAAATGGAGTACGAAAGATTCTGTAACCTCGAATTTCTGTGTCTGAAATAAACGTTTGTTGCCTGAAAAACCAGAGAGCCTTGTTTTTCTTGGTCACGTAATATTCTCGCAATTTTTTCTTTCTTTCTTTTTCTTTTCTTTTAGATTTTTGGTTCGTTGCACCCGTCGTAATCCCAGTATCTCTCTATCCGTTGCGTGTGCTTTCTCCTTTCTTTTTGTTTTTTCATGACGAACGGAACGAAGGCCTCGACGATGTGAAACGACGAAGCGAAAAAAGGAACCACGATCGTTCTCATTCATAATTGTTATTGGATTGCGATCGTTTGACGTTTGCGCGGTTCGATTTGGGGTTGCTTCATCGTTAACCGCATGCACCGGATACGACTGTATTCAAAGACTATGCGAAACTTGCATACATTCTCTTTTTCATCCACCATTTCGCTCGTTCCATTATTTCCTTTCTTTCCTTAATAAGTTCGCTACCATTTACCGAATAGGAATATCCTTGTCAAACGACCCTCTTAAACCACATTGTTAAAGTCCATCTTTTGTAAACTTCTCGGTTTCCTTAAACTTTAAAATTGTTCTTCTATAAAAGGCAGAAGACTCGACATTTCACGTTCTCCCTGCGGTGTCCATTTTTGCGTAATATACTTTACGTGCAAAATTAGCAAATATCACGTGATTTACAAACAAGCATGCACACGATGCGTGATAGCGGTATTCCTTCATTTCGATTCAAAAAGACAATTTCATTCGCGTGCTAAGCATCGATCCACTCGACACCTTCCTTCTCTCACGAACGAAGAGTCGAATTTGCTTTGGTAGACGAGAATCGAACAGCTATAGGGTAGAGAGGTGCTCGTCTCATTCCTAGTCCGCTGTAAATAGTGAACATGTCGGCGGCGACGTGACAACGGTGGTAGGATTGTTGCGCAAGGTATCCTTAACCGTCCCAGGGTGCAACTAACGCCGCATGTATTGATTGCATATTAGCATCGTGTTCTCTCCCCCTTCCCCTTCAGTCAAACCTTGATAACGAATGCCTGCCAATTCCAGGATTCCCGATGATTCGCGCAGGAACTCTAAACGCCACTTAATTCACTGTGTTTCGCCCTGGAATTTCTAGAACTCTATTGAACCCTTTAGCTTCGCCGGAACTTCTCCAAGGAATTAGGATACCGAGAGAGATGTGTCTCTCCTTCCACAGGAATTACGTTTCCAATTGATACGAACGGTGTTATTTAGTCGATTTAACGTTGGAAGAAAGTCGAAGGGTTAAATAGACACGATTCTCGTTATTCGATTATCATACAGTATTGGATCGTTCGATAAGTTGATGCTGATTTTTGTAGCACAATATCTAATTCGCAGCGTCAATTACTACGCGTCATCGGTATTATGCATAGATGGAAACCTCGATCTCTCGTATTCCTATCTTCTCCGTTTCCATTCACCAAGAACATGCTGTTCATAATAGAGCCGCGAGAATGGGTCCGCCAGGTACAAAGTTGATTTAAACCTCGAAGATGGATTAATTTTTCGGATATAAAACAATTGTAGAAAAATGGAGTCCTAAAACAGTTGAAAAAGATCATTGAACGAAATTGTATGTGTACATCATATTAAAAATAAACGTGTTTCGAAAAAGCAATGTTACGAACCATTTAAAAATCGATACAAACTTATCGAACGATCGAATAAACTGCCATTATCATTATCATACTTACGCTGTAGTCGTATTCGTAAGAGTTTTATCGGAAAAATGATTCACGATTGAAACACCGACGAGCGGAAGAGCGATCCGAAATCGTCGATACGACGACCTCGAGTGATTCACCAACGTGTCTGATTTGTCGCTTTGCCCTCGTCCTCTCGCAACAACAGTCCATTCTGCATAGATATACACATACGTATGTACGTGCTAGCGCGTCTCTAGTGTTTTAGCCGGGAACGATAATTCCGTCTCTCCTAGCACGCTAGTACGCTAGCTAGCCTGTTTTGTGATATGCCTTGTGTCTTGTGGTACTAACCCATGGCGCTTGACGATGGCGGACGTGCCTGCAGCAGCGGAGGATGTTACAGGTGAGGTGCGCAGCTCGTTGGCACCCTCGAAACCGCAAAGAACCGCCAGCATGAGGGACCAAGCGACCTCGCAGCCAATCCTCAAGAAACACGGCTCTTCAAGCCCGGCGCTTAATCAGGATTACGAGACTGTCGCGGTTACTGCGCCACCCACGTCTGATTCTCTGGTAATGCTACAATTAATGGGCTTTTAACGATTTTTATGGCTGACCGCGGAAGTGTACACAGGAAGTAGGAAGAAAGGTGTTCAAGAATTTAAGGCTACCGTAATGTCTCACCTATTAGACGTCAGTGTGCTCTCGAAATAACACTTATGGCACGTTCGGCTAGGTTAGTACATAGTACGTGCAGTGTTCTCAGTGTCCACCATTCGGAGTTAATAGATTGGTGGATTATGTTTGGTCGGTTCTTGAAACATCTTCCTTTGTCGATCCGTTTACACGATTTGCATGACAAGAATGATGGTACAGGTAAGGTGAGAGGGAATCTGCAAGTCAAAATAAGTTGAAAACTAAAAATAACGAAACAGAGTTGGAGCATTTTATCGTTTCGAAATAAATCTTTTTCACGGGTCGTGCTAATTTCAACTGTTTTTCCAAAAGTTCCTTTCTGTACGAGGACTCTAACACGATGTTGTTATTGTTGATTTCTGTCTCATTTTCACTCGTAGAATCTCCTCGTTTCATTTGTACCACAATTTCGTTACATAGAATTACCATATCTAACGAGTTACTAATTCCAGCGTGGTTTTACACGATTTTTCCAGACGTCTAACGACAGTCATGTTTACGAGTGCCTTTCTAGCTCGCCGGAATGCGATTCGAATCTCGAGCTGCGCCACACTGGCGTATCTCATCTCAGCTGCAAGAGGAAATCCGACAGCAACGCGATGGAACCCGCTTCGGAATTCAAATTTCATCATCAGACGTTCGTCAGATCGACTTCGCTTCCATATTGCGGCAGCGAGACCGAGAGCGAGTTGTATGCCCCGTATGGTTTTTACACCGGTGACGAGGTACGATCTCGTGATATTTCCCGAACTGGACGTGACCGCGTGGGTGGTCGCGTAAGATATCGGAAACTGTACAACCAAAGAACGTATGTGCTAGTTTTAAAATTATGGCGACTAGCGCGAAACACTATCGAAACGAACAAATTTAATGCTACACACGATTCGGTTTCGAATAATTTGATCGAAATTCTGGTCTCGTAGCGATGTCAACGAAACTTTAAAATGTTTCGTACAACGCACTCGATGTAACATATTCGGGAAAAGAGTTTGCAAGAGTCGGAATACTTTCGCGAATCGGTGTATACATATTACGTTTCCGACTGAATTTATGCTTTTTAGAAAAGAAGCAATACGAACATGGCGATCGATCGAACGAACGCTAACCAGATAGAAAAGGTTTAAAATTAAACGAAACCCCGTAGAGACTAGGTTTTTCACGCTTCCGTCGGAGCCACCTTTCTTCGTTGCTTTTTCAAAGGTGGATCGGTTTCACAACTGTTTAGCAGGCCCAGAGATTTTATTACCATGCAACTCGATCCCGCGGTATTTGCGGAACTTTATTACTCGACGGGGAAGTTTCGTGGTCCGCGCGCGCATCCTGGACTTTTCTTATTTAATAAAGATCCCGGGAAACAATTTTACTTTGAGATAGTTTTATCAGTGGCGCAACCGCGCGGAATTTATAATGGAATTTTTAAAATGCAGGGTCCGGAGGAGGATCAAGACTGGAAGAATAAGGACGACGAATTAAGGATAAGCCGATTGAGGCAACGCAGAGGTCGCAGTATAGTTCATCGAAGCCTCGAGGATAATTACGGCGCCGTGGTCGTTGCAAATCATGAAGCTCTCGCCCAGTTTCTCGACCAGGTACTTTCTCACTTTGCACTTCCTTCTAAGAAAAATCTTCCAACTACTTATTCCGAGATCCAAATCCTACATTCATGAAATCTTCGATAAAATCTCAAGTGCTCTTTCATACAGTACAATAGGATATTTCATTATTAGTTATTCCGTAGTATGCGTTCAAGCCGCGGTGATTTACGATTAACGAAGCGGCATTGTTCCGGTATCTAATTTATCTTATTGACCTGGAATCTTTTCGCAAAAATTCACCGTCTAAACAGATTTCAAGATCCAGCGAAATATGTAAAAATGCACATTTGCGATATTCAACTTTCTTGTTTCGTTACAGTCGCGTGATGTTTTATTATGGTGGTAATGGAATTTCAAAAACTTTCGACTTATAATATATGAAACTTACGATGTATATTCGTAAAAGTTTTCCGTGGCAAGTATTAGTGAACTACATCCGCGAACCGCTATAAGTAGATTCAGTCAGCACGAGTTCAATTAATCAGGCATTAACTAAAATTTCGTTGCAATAAATACAACTGAAATAAATGGAGCATTGTCCTCTAATTGGATCGTTCTATTTAGATTGTATTTAGATGTGTATTTTACTCGTGCGACGTGGTTCAACAACACGTTTCATAGAATATGCATGGGACGTACATTTACTGTTGCAGCTGAACCAAACGCCTCAAATGCTTGCGGGGCTGCGAGCGTTGAAAAATACGAATCCGCGTGTAAGCCACTTCGGCATCGACGCCAATACGTCGATCACAGTCGGTAGAAGAATATTTTGCTCGGCGACGTGGAACGAGCTGAACGTCACCTTGTGCATCGCCTTCGATCTGGCTACGCATGTGTCGCGGAAGGAATTTTATTTGGCACCTATAATCGAGTTTATAGACAGCCCACCGAGGGAAATTACCGACAAGACGTGTCTACGAGGGAACAAGAAGCTCGAAGGTATTTTATCGATCTCCTTATCCTTCCCTCTTTAAAGTACACGTTGCCACGAACCAATATTAATTCATTAAGGGCCAAACGACAGTTTTTACGAACGTTATAAACGCTCTAATTTCCTTAAATTCCGTAAAAAATATGAAAATTTAAATTCGCGATACCGTAAAATCGTTTTTATTATTTCAGCGACCATTTCTGTACTGCCGCGTTTACAAGTGAACACGATACAATTATACGGCGCGACGATCAAGGATTTGCACGATGAAGGAACAATTAGGGAAGCATCGTTCGTGCTCCTTCAATTCGTCACAGCGTTAAAGAGCCTTCAAGCGCGAGGAATCGAAGAATCTGCGAGAAGCTTGAACAACGTGGTTCTATGTAGAGAAGACAAGGACGCCTATTACAGGCTCTATCTTCTTCAAGGGTCGGTAAACGCGTCGAAGGAGCTTGCTCGACGCCAGCTCGAAATTGGTTCGCTCATTGCTCGATAACGTTTGACAGATTGAACGTGGAGACGAACGAGGAACGCGACGAGGAGAGGGTTTCGTTGTGTCAGTGCGCGCTCGTGGCGCTTCAACAACTCAACTTGGCCAGTAGACTGCCACTGATTCAGGAGCTGCTCGTACGGGAGAAGGCAGTCACCTTGTCTCAGGTAAAATTAACTAGAACGTCGTCGGTTGTCTGTTTTCGCGAACAAACAAATAATTTCAAAGATGAACGCTACGACGACTAGCGATATTACAGTGCTGTCACGCGAATGTCAAATATTCGATGGCGATATACAGTGACGACAAAAAATATTTGTCTGTGTTAGAATCTGGAAGAATTGAGAACTGAACGAAAATCTATATTCTCAACGTAGGTGAAATCCATCCTGGAATTTTCTCTGTGGGGTCCCGCAGACGTGACTTTCGGTGGTCCACGGGAAAGGGAAGTTACCCTCCAAAGATGGTTGGATCTGGAAAGAGCGAACGTTCTTCACGCGTTAGTGAGGACAAGGGCGCCGCTCACCGTCACCGACGAATACCAATTGCTATTCTTGGTTCGAACCAGTGCGAAAATTATGGGCGAAGCGTCCTTGCTTTTGGACGAGCAACGGAATCGTCTGGTTCGAACTCGCTAAACGATCGTTCTATTTCTTTAAACGATCGTCATCAGGGACGAAGTCAAACAGAATCGACCACCAGTTTTTCATAGACGAAATATTATTTAATTATATTTATACATCTGGCAAATAGTGTATTAAAGATTTTCCAAATTCGAGAAACGTGTACAGTTTTCAGACGATCGAAAGGAACGACGTTTTGTTCGAACGAAACTGGACAATAGTCGCGATTGTACAGATGAAAACGCGAGGCTCCGAATGGATATCAACGCTCGTTCGAAGCGAGATCGCGTGGGACGATGCTTTCGACCGAACGTTCTCGTTCATAATTAAGAACGATAATTACCTTCGATTAACGTCCCCGATCGAGTGTAATCTTATTAAATATTTGTACAAATAAATGACAATTGCTATTTGACGTATTCCCCCTGGCGAACAATTTTATAGCTGATCCGATTAAGTGGAAACGCTAAATTACCGAAGCGTTCGTTGCGCGGTTATTACCGTAAATATCGAAGACACGAAAAGGCTATTATTAAGTTAATACTTCGGTCCGTAAGGAATACTTCTATTTTAAAGGTCCGCTTCGCGTCTTCTCTTAAATCTTTAGAAAGCTCGTTCGTTTGTCTCAATCTTAACTTCTAAATGGCAACGTACATCTAAGCGTTCAGAGATCACCCACGAGTCGACAAAAAAAGGCACCGATTACCGATCGTTGCTCTAACATTCTATTGGAAACACTGGTCCGCTTGTACGACACGCAAACGCACACATTCTCGCGTGGCACCAGGTACCGTCGATTTATCAACGTCGCGGCGCGAAATCCAAGCCAAGTATCCGATACAACAAATTCCGTGTAATAGTCACGCACGAGATCGAACGCGTATTATCGTTAATGCAATAACGACGTGCGGCGTTGGTAGTTCGATAAATCAATAATCGGAATGCCGACCGACGGAAGATGCAATTTTTTGGCGGGGCTCGGTGAAATACGCGACACGTGGCTCCGATGCCTCTCGAACAACGGATTAAAAATTTGGCGCGGTTCCCGAACACGTTCTAAGTAATTCCTCTGCCTTTTCCTGTCCACCTTTTTCACCCTTCCTACCCCACCAACTCCTTTTAGACGCATTTTTTCCAGCAACGGAATTGGACCACGCAGGAATGCCGCGTTACCTGCGCGCCGAGCAGAAACGAGTTTTTAATTAAACCTTATGAATTTAATGGCACACATATACACATACATACACACACACATACACACACGTACAAAAGCAGGCCGGATGGACGCGTTTCCGTGGACGCCGAGACGCTCGCGGAATCTCGTAAACCAGCCCTTTTTAATAACTCGCCTCGGAGAGACGATTTTTAAACGAAGCTGCTCTGCATGCTTAACCAATATTCATGAAAAATTTTCCAAGCCGAAGGAATCGGACAAATCTAGATTTGCTGTGAGCGAATGTAAAATAGTTTTTTTTTTCTCGTCAAGAAAAGGCTGAAGGGCTGTGCCGAGGGTTGGAAGAAAATATTCTATTGAATGTTTTATCGAAACAGAGGTTCCGGTTGAAGAGGGCTTGAACGTCCGTTGCTACGAAATAAAGAGCTGCTTGTTTGTTGCGACACTCGAGTCCCTCTTGTCGAGGTAAGTTTCCCAGCTAGTAGTATATACCAATTATTGACCGGACGTGGCTCTGTTCGGGCTGAGTGGCATAGATGTCGCATACTCTACCCTCGACTCTACTTCCTGGCAGCTCGAACGCTCTTGAACGAGAGACGAACACTTTTTTTCAAGACGATACGTCATATGTGGTGGAAGGGTAGAAATTGATGGTTGACCCGTTGGCAGACCGCTTTAAAGGTTTACAAAAACCTTCCAGAGGAAATTTAAGCCCGTCTTATTGAAATCTGTTTGCCGTGATGATATTGAGGTGACGCTTAATGCTCTCCAACGGAGATTTACTATGGAACCATGTTGGAACGATATTCTTGAAGAAAAAGACAATGGGAACGAAGTCGCATTAAAAATCACTGCCAATATTTCTAGGTCTTCGCGTGATTAAAGTATACGGTTATTCAGTATACTCTAATGAAACGAAAATCTCTTGTATTTATCTCAAAGTTGCAGAACATCTGATAATTGAATGTAAAGTTATTGTTGATCTAAATTACAAAATCGTGCGGTTTCGTATTATAAGACTGTAGTAAAATTATCAGTTACGAATGTGTTAAATCAATAGATTAAACGCCATGCTGCTTTTGATCATTTTATACCAAATGATATGGTCGATCGAATGACGTGATAATTATCTATAAATACATTGGCTTTATGCTATCTGTTATAAATTGAATAGATCAATTACTGAATTGTCGATATAATTGTCAGGACTGTCAACGGGATTAATTTAGATTTTTTAATTTCGTCGCCGAAGTAGTACACGAAATGCTTAATATCGATGGAAGCTCGATTACTCACAGCTTATCATTTTCGCTCGTAGTTTACAGGCAAAAACAATCGTCGTTTTGGCTCTCGACTGCGTCTTTTACGGCGTCAGGACGCCTGCTGTAATACAAGTCTCAGACGCGACGAAATGTCGTCGCGACGCGTCGGTTGTTAGCATTGACAGATACGGAAAACAATGGCACGTACTTCAGTTTTCGTGCTTTTAGCAGCACGAACTCGAAGAAGGCGGAGTGCTCGGCATCGAAATTGTAGGTGACTGACTGCATCCATCTCCATAACAGGTACGTAACGCTTCGCGCTCGATTCTGATCTATCGGCGCAACAAGACGAAGCCAGGATCGAACAACAACGTCATTCCTTCAAGAACGTCGAGTGGATTCTGTTAAACGTTTGTCTGCGACTTCGTCTGCCGGAAGCATCGTTTGTCTTGCAAACTGTTTGAGCAAACATGACGACAGTACACGGCGAATGTAAATTGCTAAGGCAACGGTTATAGGGAATAAAGTGTTTCTCCAAACGAAGGACTCCAATGATTTCCAGTTTCAGTGAAGTGAAACGTACAGTGTTTCGTGAAAGCATCGCGACACATACGACTACTTATTGCAGTGGATTACATATATTAAGATTTAGAACTATTTAAGATCATAATAAGTCAGAGCAAATTACTTTAAACAAACACAAAATGGATGAGCACGTATGTTTGTTTCTATTGTCTTTGGTATGCACAGGCGTGACCGTGCATGCGAAACCTATTCTAGCGAAAGAGCTAGATTCTTGAAGTAGATCCAAAGATACAATCAACGAAAGAATTTGAACATTGGAATTACCAACCTCTATTACATGTACATACGTACACACCTACGTATACTGTATGCTCGAATACATTAGAGAGACAATTTAGTGAGAAAAATTGTTTCTTTTCATAATGGGCCAACACTTCAACTTCCACGATATACGTACGTTGACGTATTTCACTAAATTTTAACAACGTCGCGTCCGCATTCCTGTTGCAACGTCAAAAATAATCGTTACCATCAATTCCTCGAAGAAAAGCAGCACTCCTTTTGGTGCAAAATGTAACACGCGAATGGCTCAAGTATCCAACTAATTAGTCGACCCACTTTAGACCCGGTACTCGAGCTAAGAGGTAGTTGAAACAAAGTTTTGGTACGTTGACGACGAGCTGGCCTTACCAAAGGCTAGAAAAAAGAATAACAAAGGATGGTATTACGCGAGTAGAAGAGCGACGTTAGACGGTGAAAACGCATAATTACCCTCGATCTTCCAGCCATTAGATTTCTCCTCTTTTTTGTACCATTGCGCTTTCTTTACTCTACGATGAAAGCTTGTAAAACTCTGAAAATAGTCGCGGTAACAGAGCGTCTATATAATTTTTTTTTTAGTGTTTTCGTCCACAATTTTTATCGTTTACTTTCTGTATCCGGTCTTCTTTCATTTTTCTCTTTCGTTTAAAATAGATCAACTATCGGAATTCTTATTTTCCATCGTTTTCGCGTAACGTGTTTATCTTCGAATCGTCATACGCACCGTTTAGTTTCAATGGATATCACCTGGATTTTCACGTTCCCTTACACGTAGTGTATTCCGGTTCAAATGTCGCAACCCGCATTGTTTAACTCTATTACAGATCGAGGATTAACGCACAGCGATAACATAAACCAGTAGCGGATGAACGATTTTCCTACTGGCATGAATAAAGAATATCCGGCGTTGATGGGGAATTAGGTATGTTTATTAAACTTCCATGCGATTAAGTTACGTTTACAGCAGTCTTGTTCGGCCACGTGTGAAATCCCATCGTTACTAAATCAGTCCAGTATTCTATCGTATATAACTGATGTCTAAATTAACGCGATAATTCCCTTTTGAATTACTAGAATCGAAGATCTATGGGAGAAAGACGCATAAATCAAAATGGTACATTGAATAAACCGTGTTGGATGTTTGAGTTAGAATTCACTTAGACGTATCATACTATTCTCGTGGAAAAATATGCATTATCTTTTATTCATTAACATTTGGAAAATGCAGAAACACGAATATATATCTTAACGAGTGGCTGGACAAGCAGGCAACATGATTTTTGGTCGATCAACCTGTTTACTAATTTCGTATGTTGTCGAGAAACAAGCAAACACGAGCAGTTATTTCGAAAGCAGCGCTTAATTTGCCTCGACGAGAGAATCCAGATTATCCTGGCGAGGCGGATTCAAGCACGTGAGGTCAATTTCGTTGGTCTACCGGTTGGTTAATTTGGCCTTGCGTTGGCAGTGGCCGTGTCTCTCCGCGTAACCGCTCGCGTTGCTTGGCGTACGCCCAAAAGTACGGATATGAAAGTGAAAAGCGTTTTTGTATTTAGCAACGCTAGGAAGCGTCAAACTGGCCAAAATTTTTAGACCGATTTCCTTCCGCGACTTAATGAATTCTGAATATCTTCTTTTTTTGCAAGAAACATCTGGAACAGCTGAAATTCCGACACTCTTGAAATTACGTGTTAAAAATTTCGATTAGCGACCGCAGTATCGTATAAATAAAACGTTGCTAAGTAACTTAACCGAAGACACAAAATTGAACAGCTCAGCTAACTGACCGCATTGATTTTTAAAATACATCGTCGCCAATGCACGCGATATATTTCCGGGAAGTGATGAGAGTTATGCGGAAAAAACGTTCCGTTTGAAAACGCCAGGTAGAAAACAGGCGCAAATTGTTTGCTGCAACCTGCTGCACGAAAGGGGTCGTGCAAAGGAGCGCGAACGTCGTTAAACAGTTTAATGTCGTAAGCTTGATTATTCCGCCATGGCAGTAAACCGAGCCAGGTTCTTCCTTGTTAATTTGTCTCGTCTCTAACCGGTAATGATTTTGTCGACGAACAGGGGCTAAAAGACCCAAAGCAGCAAATTGTTCGTAATTGGTATGTCGATTCGAACGAAATATAGATTGTTTCTCGTCGTGGAAGTTGATTATGTATAGTCCACAAATTGTTCGTATTTTAAACGAAACAATCGTGTTTCTCGTTGTGCGAGATATTATGTTTCTTTATTCGGCTAATAAAAGAGAGACAAAAGAGAGAAACATGGATACACGATGAAATGGGAACAGAAACCGATTATTTTATTATTTCCACAGCAGCATCGGCGCATCGACAGGTGCGAATAGCGCGTTGTAAAACAATAACAAACGTTTATAGCTCGGCCCGTCGAAATTGGGATCCAGTCGTGTAAGTTTTCAATTCGTGCTGTGGCGTAGGGTACGAAACGCCATTCAACTTTATACCACGTTGCTCTGAAACTGTTGCAGCTAGTTCGTATCATTGTTGTATCATTCGAGCAAAACTCGATATCATTGACAAATATGTGGCAGTAGCGTACACTCGTGGTACGTGTGCCCGGCATATTCGCCCTGGAAATTCGTTGGTCGAAAGCTACACGTTCTTGTGATGGTAGAGGGTGTTGTAGAGGCCGCAGTTATTTATATAAACTCGGCGGAGTTGAAAGCTGTCGAAAGCTTTCCCAGTACGTCTATCTCGCATTATTGGACTGACACGAACGGGTACCGTGCTATTAGGGCGGTTCCGTTTGTTGCCAATCGAAAACACCCCATGCCTTCTATCGTGTCCGACATTTTCTACCCTTTCCATCGACTAACCGGGCTTGATAAATCAAAATTCAAGCCCATTTCCATGCAGCTGAAGTTCACGTCGAAGAAAAACCTGAAAGAGTATCGTTCGCAACTTCGTCTACTAGAAGTAACGTGATATACGGTGTTACTCGAAAGTTCCTGAACACTTGCTTATTTTTGACTAAATCTAATTTCATGTTAAGGTAGAATAGAAGAAAAAATGAGGTTACTCTTTGTTCAAAAATGAGAACTTGCTTTGAAAAATTAAAATATAATTCTCAGTGTAGGTAATATACGTAGAGCCAAGAAGAGAAGCATAATTAAAACTTTGATAAATCGTCCCTTTGATTTTAATATATCATTGATAAGATTTTTAACAAACCATTTAAATGTTTGTTTCCACGAAAAGATTATATGGCATTTGGTCGTTAATTTATATACGTATCTGTATACGTGCGCTGAATACGTGACTGGCACAATAGAAAGTACGCGAAAGTCTAAAGAGGCTTATTGAACGAGAATTCACCGAAGCCGTGAATGCATTATCACCTAATTGCCACTTTGTTCCTTGACATTAAATCCAGCTACCTTATCGTAGCGCGAAATTAAACGAATAAATGGTGTTTGCGCGCTCCTTAAAGCGTAGTCGCGCGGAAGATGGCCAATTTATTGAAAGAGGCGGCCCCGATATATTTTCATTTTGCTTTCTTGTTTTCCTACCATCGATGACAAATCGTCGTATCTGGCATTATATTAATGTTGAACATTAAACACGGTCGTTCAAGTCCAAAGGGAAAAACAAGCTTTTTCTTCTTTTAATATGTATCCATGCCTGAAGAATTTTGTGAAGTGTATGTTTGCAATAAATATCCTGTAATTTCTATAATTTTATTTTAATATTGGTAAAATTTGAAACAAATCTGAGAATATGTATACACGTATAGAGCCTCACAAGAGTGCTAAAGAAATTTCAAAATGTTTCGTATAACAGAATACGTTTATGAAAGGTATCAACAAGTGTTGGAATGCTTTCGTAATGTAATTGCATCTGTTAATAAAAATATAGCAAATTCCCCTTTTTTATTGGAATTGTAGGTAGTACGTATCATGCAGATAGTCGTATTTGCTAATAACAGCGTAATCAATGACAATTGTAAGTGTCTGGAACTCTCTAGCTTACTTATAATCGATCTTAACGCTTTCGTAACGACGTAAACGACAGCCGTCTGGCATCGGTGAGAAAAGTCGTCGGGATAACGATAACGGCAAGTAACCGGCGACGATGGTAGCACGACCTACATCCGGCTGTGTAATCCTGTGAATTACATTGATTACAAGTAGCAGGTAGTCGAGCGAGCAACACGCTGGCCGCAGAGAAGTTCGGGTTGCGCGTATACAGGCGCTTGTGTACGCGCGGTGCGGTGCAAAGCGCTAAAAGCCTCTTTGGAGGGAAGAGGCAGATTCTCAGCCCTGATACACGCTCGCAACTCTCGCTCTGAACAGCTAGAACGGCATCGCACCTCTGATGTGCAGTGGAGAGTGTGCACGTAATGTATGCGCGTGAAACAGTGCGGTCGACGTGAACGGCGCATAGGAGATTGTTCAATTTTCGACACTCCAACACGGAGATGGAAGCCTCGTAGCAAGGAATGACTCAACAGTCGGTAGCTTTCGACGTTCACGATACATTACGTGAGAAGATGCGATAGAACGCGATGGCTTTATGCGCGATGGATCGTCTTACGCGAACTTTAGAATGATTTTTGATAGTTTAAATCGACGTTCGAAGAGTTAGAGTCGTATTACGTTATATCGAAGGTTTCGAGATATCGTCGCAAAATCTGTGCAACGTTGGATTGCGTACCTGGACCGTCTTTAGCGAAGTTTTACAAGATAAAAGTTAATACTTTTATTTATATTTATATTTTCTTCACTTTATTTATATTTATTAATATAAATATCCTTGCATAATGTTCTAGCAACAGATTTCGCGATAGAAAAAATAAATTTCGTTTTTTTTAAATCACTCCTATGATTTTTTCTTTGCTACACACGCGTATTAAAAAACTTGTTACCGTATCGAGAAATATTTATGCTCTCGAAAGGATCAAGATATGTTTCGCAATATTGTTGTAAAAACTTGAAATACTCGAGAGACTGTGAACATTGTAACATAAACGTGACGATGTAATGTTATCTTTGTAGACAAGATCGTCACGCGATCATCCGAGGATCAGATATTTTGAAACAATGTTGCGATAAAGTTGATAAAGCGAAGAAGGGACATTGTTAGTTTGAAAACATGGATCGTGTTATGGAAAATGGAGAGGTCCCGGCTACCGAGTTATAATGGTATACGTTCGCAAGCAAATCGAGAACACTCAAATGTTGAATGTTATGCCTGCGTTAATTAGAAACGTCATCGAATTAATTTTCCCTTTTACCTCTTGCGTATTAATGGTTATAACGTAATTTCCAGCCTCTGCTCTTGCTTGCTTAAAAACAAATTCTCTCGCCATGCTGGTTTAATACCACCTTCTATATTACGATAATGACGTGCATGCAAGATGCGTCTATAAAACAGCAAGGGAAGACCCCATAGAGACGTCTAGTATGTTGCGGTAGATATAACCGAAACCAAAACTCCACTTCGATCTAAGTTTACGTTCAATTAACACAAAGTTTAAAGTCTAGAACACTGCCAGAGCTAACTTCTTGAGGACGATATATCAAATTTATTTTATAACCAGAGACCAGAAAGGGTAGATCGATATCGTACGGCGAAAATCATTTGTTCTTTATCTCTTGATAGATCAGACAGTCGCGCAGAAATCGGTTTCTCGTTCTCTAGCAAAATTCTACCGGTCGAAAGACAAACGACTTTAACGCTGGGCCCAAGTGCACCGACACAGGTGCTTCGAACTGCGCCGCGCTATTTACCTAAAAGCGTTATTTCAGATTTACTTGGTTATTTCGTAAATTACACGCGAAAGTCGTGATAAATAATCAACACATGGGACTTAACGATCCCGGGACTTGGGGATTTCCCGCGAAATCCACCCCTGTTTTCCTTCCTTAACGAACGAATTTTCGCGAAAGTTTTCTCGACAACAGCTCACCTACTGTACACGTAGCAATTTATACGTTTTGAAAACGGGCACCGTCAACGGTGAATAAATTATCGAACGATGTTAATCGACACGAAGCAATTTGTTTCACGTATTGCCACGGAGTCGGCTCGGGAAACATTGCAAAAGATATTACGATGCTAAATTACGCGCTATCATAATTACTGTCGTTATTCATACGTTCGACTACGATACCGTTGCTAATTTGTTGCGACCATATTTCAAAACGTTTCTCTTAATTATCCGGGGCAGCTTGAACCTGTCGTGGGAATTTAATTGGTGGAAAAATTTACTCGGAGTAGATTTCCCAGCGCGAGTCCGTTTGCACGTGGTCGAGCTCTCGAGAGGATGGCACGCGGCCCTAAGATTACTTTGAGAAGCAAGAAACAAGTAAGAAAGCAATCTCACAGATCAGGTATACGCTGCGGTACGTGTTCTTCGCTCTCGTGCGCCATTATTTCTTAAAAAAAAAATAACTATACGTGCAACTTTGGGGCAAATTTTTTACTTCACCCATTCGTATAACTTCTTTCGAGGCTTCGAGCATCTCGTCGTAAACAGTCTCAGAAAAACGTCAGAGGAATACCAATAGGAAGGACGTGGATAAAGACGCGAAGAAAACGAGCACCTGCAATCGATAACTACACGCGCGACACTATTTCAACGTACGAGCGGAGCACTGGCGCCTCCAGATTCCTGTAAGTTAATGTCACCAATGTTGGATTTACACGTTGAGGCAACGAACCCTTAGACTTTGTTGATTCTTATCCAAGTTTGTCGTTCGTGTCTCATCCTCGTGGACAGTTTTTATTCGTGAAAACGTTTAGAGAGTCGAGTAGCGGCATTCTTACGAAGCTTCCTTCGTTACTTTTCACTTTATTATCGTTCCATGCGTTCCAACAAAAGGATACAATTCTAGAATGATCTACATTTTCCGAGTCCTATTCGAGAGCGAGAACGTAGACCTATCGAACGACTATGTTGGCACGAATAAAAGTTTCGCGAATGTTGCAACTTCTCGATATCTGGAGAACACTCGCGCTTCTTGTAACTACTCGAAAGTAATCGGAACAGTGATGAGCGTCGGACCATTGGTCGAAGATTCGAAAGATCGAACGAAAACGAATCTTAAAAGTAATAACAACGTGGTGTCGCGAATCGGATAGCTTTGTAGCCGGATGACGGTTCATTTGCCCGATAAAACATGCTCTGGGTCCCGTATAACGAGCTGCACTGCGGCGTTCATTAAAATTAATTGACCCCGATGGACGGTTTCTTGTCGGATAATTTCGCGATACCTCGTCGAACGATTTTCATTGTTGCCTCGGTGAAAATGTTCGAAAAAAGATAGAAAGAGAAGAGAAAGGAGAAAGAACGATGAGATCGGGCGTGACTAGACACAGTAAACTGGAAGCTGAATTCGGGCTAGGAAAATCAGAGAGAATTTACGGGCGCGTTTCGAGGTTCATGGGACGAAAGGTTAATTAAGCGGTCGCCGCAAAACATATCACGCAATTAAACGTTTCCCCCATTAATATAACAAGTGACTGTGACCCTCTCTCGTCGGCAGCAACGTATAACGAACGAGGCCGGATGAAATTTTCGAATTCGCTGCCGCCGAACATTGCCACGAGCGAGACAGACCTGGTCGGCGTCGAAATTCGCTCGCGAGATTTCAATTACCGCGAGACGTGTCGGACTTTTAATAGCCGCGCACCAAAGAAAGGTTAATTAAGCGGTCAGCTTGACCGTATCATGATATTAAACATTTTCATCCAGCTGGCAAAAATAAACGTTGATTACAAACGTTGAAATTTTGACGTGTAATATACTCGTCGCTTATCGATGCTCGACTCCGACTCCAATGACGTCACGTACATTAGCTGCAGCAGCGGCGAGATGAATCGTTGCCCTTTAAGGTGTTTAATCGCCTGGAAGTGTGAACGAAACGAATAGTTGGAAATAACTGATCGATGAGCTCAGGTGGGAAAAGTTTTTAAGTTGCGCGTCGCAGCGAAGAGACGAGCTAGTGGAAGTAGAATGGGTCGGCGCCTGGTCAGACATCGCTGAATAATGATCGCCCGTTACGTTACAGCGCCGGGCAATACGGGTTTTAAGTAATTGTATATTAAACTTTTTTTTTATATTAAAAGTCATCAGTTTCGGGCAGCATAAAGGGAATATTAAAATGCAAAGATCATTAAACGTATAACGACGAAATTTGAATAGCAGTTTCCAGAGTCGAATTAATCTACCAGGATTAATTGCTTAAAAACGACAGGCAGTATGAAACGAACAATTAAAATTTCACGTAATTTCGTTTCATTCCAAGTTAACTAATATTAAAAACCAACAGAAGGAAAAGATTGGAAGTGAAAGAAGAGGAAAAAGTGGAAGGAGGAGAAAGTAGAAATATTAATCCGATATACGGGAAACGAAGCCTTGCAAACGTAGTACGCCGAGCAGAGAAGAAAATGTTCGAGCATGCTTCTTATCGAACTTCGTTCGGTTATTGCATTCCTTGTGGTCCGACCACTGTAGAGAGTTATGAAAGAATAATACAATAACATCGCAGTTTTCATGGAACCCTGGCGTATTTTCATTTTATTCAGCCGCAGGACATATTTTCGCTCCGCTTTGTTTTGCCGTAACACTTTATCCAAGGTGTTTTCTGTGGCAATTTAAACAAGAGAAAGAGAGAGAGAGAGAGAGAGAGAGGGAGGGAGAGAGGAAGAGGAAAAAAGTAAAATTCAGTACACGAAGCAAAGCAAGCGAAAAACAACGTTACAGAAGATACAATTACATCCGATGTTCGTTTCTCGAATCAGCTGGCGATATCGCGTGCCCATCGAACCAAACTTCTGAACCGAACTTAAATGTGTTTTGTTCGCCGCCTGCACAGTCTCGGATCCTTCTTTCTTCCCGTGACCTAGCTGTTAATCAGATTTCGATGGTTCCGATCTTCAAACTCAGTCTTCCGAAATTCAGCCACGGAAGTTTTGGATGCCGCGGAGCACGCGATGTATTAACGCATTTCGTGTGACCGTTATGGTCGCGCGAAACCTCGAATACTCCTCCACGGAAATACTAATTAAATTCTGGACAATTATGCGTAAACATACGAGCGGCGGTCGCGTCTGCGGTTTCGTAATTTGCGCAGAGTTTAGTATACAACTGCCTGTGGTTATTTGTTTGATGTCGCGGTAATTTTTCATCATCATCGGAAGCTCATTAGTGTTATTATTAAAAAAACACACGCATCTCGTGCTGAATTCGAAATATAGATTCGTAATGCGTAAGGTGTTTCGTTTATCGGATGAAATATTGTAGTATCAGAAAAGGATAGGATTAGGATAATTTAGATTTGTAAAATTCTCCTAATACTGTTTATTTAAGATAAATAAAAATAACAGAGATTAATTGGACAGAGAGCGATAAATGTTCAACTTGAACTAAACGCAAAAATCTTTTTCTACTCAAATCACTCTCGCAACTCTATAACTCTAACAACTCAATCTCTCTACAACTCTACTCTTCGGCTTCTGCGCTCGCTCGCTCTCGCTTCTCAACTCACACTGTACGCCTTTTGTATTCCTTCTCTCCGGCTTCTCAACTAACACTGCCTTTAGCATCTCTTTGTCTTTTTCCGTCCTATCGGACACGTTTCCCGAAACGCCCGTGTCCAGAGTCACGCAGGCCCTTTCCACGAAACTATCCACTTGAAAGGACTGACGACACATTGATGTACCCGACGATGCCGCGGCTCTCGCGACATTGTTTTGGTTTGTTTCTAACCGGGTTTTTTCCTCACGACACTACAATATTATTTTTTCATAGCATTACATCGTGCAATAAGCTGGTGGCATAATTCGTTCACAGTAACTCACGAAAGTACCGAGCAAACGTAGACGAAATTCACGATTTGTTACACGGAGCAACGTGTCCGAGATCCAAGAGATGTCTAAAGTATCGAATATTCCAAAATTAATTGTCGATTGATATTTAAACGGTCCGAATGTAGCATATAAAGTTGAAGTAAGCCTAAAAAATCGATTTCACATAATATTACGACGGATATAGTTCACAGAGATGAAAGAAAACTTCTACACGACTATCGCATGCTATCGAGAAACTCGGAATCGAAGACGTTGGTGACCGACGCCGTCGTTTCTGCGTGTAATTTATGTTCACGGATGAGTGTGTGATCTATGGGTTATCCTAGTCTCGCCGGTTGACAACTTCTATGATATATAGGTGCGTCCACGGCGCTTTATTATTATGTAAAATCGATTATTCAGTCGGCAGCGCAACTGGCGTTATAAATAATGGGCAGCGTTTATCTCCTTCGTGGGATTACGCCTCGTAATCCTTGTATCTCGATCATCGTTAAACCTGTCGCTTCGTGTTTTTTCTAATAAATTATCGAGCAGAGGTTAACGGACAAAGTACGCAGGTCAGGGTATTTTTTACGACGTGGCGTCAACTGTTGTGAATATACGGGCCGTGTTTTTACGTGGTAAGGTGGGTAGGGGACGGATGTAGGTAATCGGCAAATTCATTGCTCGTTATACATACAAAAGAGCGGCTAATGAAAAAGATCGCGTCAGCATCGTCTCGTACGGTAAATAATAATTAAAAGCGAATATCGGGCCGTTGTGTAAACAGCGCGCGACTCGATTAGCACAGCGCGTCGATGTGCATTTAATGGAGATAACAATTTCGTTTTCCGCCGAGGCGAATTCGTCGATGCAACGCGACGATTCGGCAATAATTTACAATCGGTGGACACGACGCTAGTCGCTACGAGGGGGATAGAAATCGTAAAAAGAGAAAATGAAGAAATACGTGTACAGACGTACGTATATACACGTATAATCATAGATAGATGGAAGG
Source organism: Bombus affinis (assembly GCF_024516045.1). Taxonomy (NCBI): domain Eukaryota; kingdom Metazoa; phylum Arthropoda; class Insecta; order Hymenoptera; family Apidae; genus Bombus; species Bombus affinis. The sequence continues at coordinate 3,390,295 of NC_066357.1, read as the reverse complement.
AAAAAAATATGAAAAAAAGAAATCAAACGATCGGGTTATTTTCCAGTCAGATTGTCGTACGTTGGACGTCGGGACGGAATAAACGGATAAAATGGCCCGGTAAAGAGCGGTTCGTCGTTTCTACATTGGTCACGCTCTGTTTTCTTTTACCAGCATTCACCAACTGACGAAACGACGAGCGGTCGGCTTTATGGAAAAACTTTCCCATGTAAGCATCCGAAGCTTAAGAAAGTTTAGCATCGTGCAGATGCGCTGCGACGCTTATCTACAACTTAAGAAGATTTAGGGAATCGAAAGCTCTGGCATGCTGTTCCTTTTGCTTGTCCCGGTTTTCGGGCCAACTTCCGCTACTCGAACGACGAGAGTGCATCGAATGGCCATATTCTCCTTCGTGGTTTCTAACAGCGTCGAACGTCGAACGCGAGTGGCATTCATGCAGCCACAGCATCGGGATTCATGAGCTGCGACCAACGACGAAACATTTTCGAAAATTCGATTTCGGACTTTCCTGATGCACCAGCGATCTGTAGCGTAGTTGCAAACATTGGCCGATGTACTTAAATATATCGGTAACTCGGACCTTGGTCTTTTATAATCTTTTGTGGTACACGCGAGTGCATCTTACAGGTCAAGTGGTTCCAGTCTTCCGCTACGCGAGTCGATCTCAAGTGACCTTTTCGCCGAATTTACGTGCTCACTCGTCCCTTAACAGCGTGTACGCACATGAAAGTTCATTTAGGGGAAATTTAAACTATCGTGGTAGTTAAAACACTGTTGTCAAGAGGAGAGTTTTACCAGACTGATGGTTGATGAGACAATTGCCTAAAAGGATTTATTAATCAGGTGTACAATCCTAAATAAAGAAAGAACTCTTAAGCGAGTCATATATTTCCCATCTGCTGTCATCATAACCAATTAGCCAATAGAAACCATTATTTTGTATCGAGTTAAATATAATAAGCTCATTCGCCTTTTTCTTCGTGTATATATACTATTCCATAAGCCACGTCGTTTCATTTACGAGTAAAATCAATTTCAAACTATTCGCACGAAAGTTTTATACCGTGGAACATACAAACGCACTTTGACGCGGTTGCATTGCGTTTACAAGCATAAAACATTTTCATGTCTAGCACCGGTGGAAACTAACTTGTCACAAACAGTCGTATCGGTCCTAACGTAACGATCGAGCATCGCCGCGAGTCAAAAAATGAACCAGACCGACTAATAGTATTTTTTGAAAGGTTTGCGCCATCCAACCGAACATTTTTTTTCCGTGGGGAAAGATATTTTGGCTAATGGCAGCCAGATCAGTGAAGTCTCTAGCTAGCGGCTCATTCGCACCAGTTAGAATTTGTAATTAACAAGTAATTAGTTCGCAGCCAATAAATTAAAGATCTATCGGCCAGGTTCTCGCATACTCGCCTATTCCAATCATCAAAGGATAAGGCCAGAACGAGAGACAGGTTTAATCATGACAAGAAGATAATCCTGAGCTCCGGTTGTCAGTGCGAATATCACCCGCATTGTACATTATCGGAGATGACTCGCAACGTCGATACTGCTAATGACGCCGCGGAAGCATCGCGTGTACCTGCGCTCCTGTCGATCGATAATCCAATACAGGACGCTTCCGTGAGCCTTGTTCGAAACTTTCCCTATGAATTTCCTGCATCAACGCTAAGGTAAAAGTTCGCGTCAATGTATCTTCTGAAATTTTTCTTTCTACTCGCTGAAATACGCAAGATATACAACACTATGCGAAGATCAGAAGAGAGAAACGTGACAAGCACAACATTTTTCTTGATCTCATGATTTTAATGATATCTCACGATTAAACAGGAGAATTTTAATACGACATAATCGAAAATGAAACTAATTTTTCGAGTTCGTTCGGACAACGTATTTCGAAAATAAATTCGTTTCACTCACTGCGAGATATGTAAAAGTGGGAGGGAATAGTACTGTAAAGAAATAATTCGAAGATTAGTCTCTACGCAACATTATGTGAAGATATTTCATAAAAGTATGGTTAATCTTCATTAAGATTATTGCGCGCAATTATTATATCGATCAATACGTGATTCTTCGTTTTTTACTGTATCCCGAATTATTAACAATCGACAAGAGAATCGTTTTATTGTATTTCAAATTAATCATAATAATCGAAAGGAGAATGCAAGAGGGATGCACGAATGCAGCGATATGGATATAATTTAGTAGTATTTGATATTGGCAATTGCAGATAAATCAGTGTGGTAGTTGAATGTGCACCCAACGGCCCCTGTATTGGATTCCTGGCTGTTTTTCATTCGCGATAGAATCGGGAATTTCTATGGGAATCGAAATAATTTTTCCTAATTCCACAAACGATGGTTTTCACAGAGTAAATGGCTTTAAAGGGATCATAATGGTTCGTACAGGGTGGTCGATAAATTTGTACAATCCAGAAAAATTGAATGAAAAAGAGAGAGAGAGAGAGTAGTATGAATTCGTCATTTATCGTTGAAAAACTTATATTTTTCGATCGAATATTCCTCTTTTTAATTACGTGATATTAAAATATAGCCTTTTAACCACAAGATAACATGAAAAATCAGAAAATCAATAAAATTGTACTTATGGAATGATCTAATTTAACAATCCTCGAACGTTTACCGATGTTGCGTTTAAATTTCAGTTTAATCTCCAGATATTAAGCTTGACATTTCGATAAGGCCTTCTGGTAAGCTGCTGGTGATTAAGCTGCTCTTGTCTGAACTTCGTTCCAATGAATGGGCTGTCATAAGGCGCGATTAACGATATTTCTCGTTAAAGTCAACATAACGTAATTGGCTACAATTGAGCTTGAACGTTAAAAGATCGTAACGTGGCACCTGATATCTACGGAAGAGAAAATACCCTGATAGTAAAAGATAACATCTGTACTATCAAGGGAGCACGAGTATAAGAATAACAGAAGAAACGATATCTCGGGTAAATAAGCAAATCAGCTTTTATATCCGCAGTTTGAATACGTTTGGCGTAACTAAGTGGTGTACTTATTGTTAGTCCAGATAGGAGCATGTTCTGCAATTCATTCGGGTACATAATAATAAAGTTTCTTCACATTAATTGACGAATAAAACGCGTGTCGAATAAATATCTTTTTCCATGGCCTTAGACCGGACTGAAAAGAATTTCATTGGATGTTTTCCACTATTCTCGAGGAAAGAAAGACGATCGTCTGTTTTTCATTAGAAATTGTCCCACGATAAAGTCTCGATGAAAAGTTATTGTCGCTCGAATCATATATATCGTTACAGCGTGCTGAGAAACGGGCAAACTCTTTCAGGAAACCATTAAGACACGATTTAATGAAATCACGAAGAATCTACGACGATATAATTGCATACCCCTTTCCTCATCGATTCGGTTTTCATTCGAACTCGAAGATTGTTCGCTTCTCGTGGTGCAATTTATCATTCTCGCTCAATCTCCCCAAACGAATCGAACGTTTCATCTTTTCGTCAAATATTATACGTCTGCCGCGAACGCGAGAGTGTCGAGTTCGAAAATTTTCTCAAAAATTCACGATGAAAACGGGACGTGTGCCGTCGCGTGCACTTCGACGTTGAGGCAGATGGGTTTAAAGGTGAATAATGTACTTCGAAAAATGCATTTTTCTTGTAGCATTTTCATTCACGGCCAAACTTCCACGGCGAATCTATCGAGAAAACTTATCCTTAAGGTTATCCACGTCAGGTTTTAAAACGACATGATCCCCGCCTCGACGCTTCCAACGAACTTCTTGTTTTTCTTGTTTTAACTCGGAATAAGTTCCACCCGACGAACGTTCCGGCGGTTTCGATGAAATTTGTATTTGACGTTGTAAATGTACGATAACCGTCAGGAAAATACAGATTTAATCATACATCGTCGGTTATTGCTTGCGCGGTTGGTTATTTATTTGCACGCGCACATACGCCGGCCTTTTAGATTTGTTTGAAAAAGCAGCGCCGCGTTTCGATCACGAGAAAGCTCTCGTGCGCATTCAATATTCATTTTTATCACGTAAATCGGGTTTCCAGTCGGAAAATACGAAATGAGAAATTAAAAGCGAGGTCCGTGCATCAAATATGACAGCAAAATGCCCTAAGATTAAATAACTCGTGTAACTGACAAACAATTCCACATCGCTGAATTACAAATTTTACGCTGACTTATTGCACGGATGGAGTGGAAAGAGAGATAAGCAAGTATTAGATTATCGTATATGAAATGGATGATTTTCCGAACATCTAAAAGCACTCTATGACATTCATGATATACATAATACCCAATGCCATTAGATAATATTTGTTACATTTGCTTTATCAAAGATTCAACCATTTCATCGGCAACTAATAATTAAACAAAGGCAAGCGAAAAAATCAGAGGATTCTGTTAGAGGAGGTGGAAACGAAATGCGGGGGCGATGCATTCAGTCACGAAATAGAGCGCAATGGGCGCGAGCGAAGCCCTTGGCGACACAAAGGGAGCGTAATCGACGGCGAAGGTTACTTTAAATTACTACGAATTCAGCTACAGTCGAGCGGCGTGCTGTAGGATAGCGAGGAAAGGGCGAAGAATGAATAATGCAGCTGGAAAAATCCATTGTTCGCGCAGTCGCCCGCGCCACATCTCTAACCTTTTGCCTAAGTACACAAGAGAAAACTCGCCGAAGAGTTATCCGCGAGCATTCCGGAAGATAGAGAGGAATTCTCGCTGGCAATCTCGCAAATGGTTGGTGCACGCGAACTTCGTGCCATCGTCGTTGAGGGGAGGACAGTGGATGCGCTCGAAGCTTCCCGGAATTACAATCCTCCAAAGGCTTATAACCCGAACTTCGAATCGATCATCGTTCGTCGTCAAAAGCAATTTCTGCGCGACAAGAACGGAGAAAATCGCGCTGCTTGCCAATCTTTCCTCGTTTCGACTCGGCGAATGAAAAGGAACTACGCACGTTGAAAATCGGAAGCTTTTGAGTAAAATCTTGATTAATATTTGAAATTTACGTGCTAAACTAAATGCTTTAAACAACTGATTACGATACGAGCATATCGATTACATTTTTTTTAACGAATCGCAATTTTCAATGAGATGCAAATTAATCTAGCCGGTTGTATCGACCGCGATGTAATTGCCCTATCGATTCGAACCGAATAATAAATGTACGGGTGTTAACCGGTGACATAACTTGCCGCCGCCCGCGAGCCCGACTCTCGTTTTTCTCCCCGAGTTTCCGTGGAGACCCGACGCGAAACGCGTCACGTTTTCCAATAATTCAATTTTTCTAGAGAAGCTACGCGTCTAGCGTACGTTGCATACCGTAGAACACGTGGGGTCGAGAAAAGGGGGTCGAGAAAGCTCACTCGAAGGGAGTAACTTTCCTTTCCGCTGTCTACTGATGTTAAGTCGTTAGCAATAGTAAATTTGAAGTTAGGTTCGTGACACGATTTTCTTGCTATTTTTCAGTGTTCTAGATTTTCATTGTAATATGGTGTAGTCTCATGTTGTACTCACCGATCGTTGTAACCACACAGTCTCTACTTTGTTATTTTAAAAGTCGCGTATACCGAGCCAGTCGTGCGAAGATTCACGACGCACCAACTGGCATAAATTACTCTCAACGCTCGCCGCTCTATTAGGCTATCGCAATTCTAGAACGAGGGTGTTCTGCCTCAGAGACGTAGCCGGACTCGCACAGCCGGATACCTTCAGTTTGATAGGCGATAAAGGCGGAAATTGCTGGCAGCGATTGCCGATAAAAGCTTGCCATTGCCTACGCCAACCAGTCGAACTCTTTTGCCTGCTTTTTCCCCTTTTCATCCTCTCCGTTTCTCGGCTTCCCTTTGTGCGACTTGTCTTCCTTGTCCCTAGCCAACGCCAACCTTCAGTCATCCACCCCTTCTAATCCGTGTTCTATATTTTTTTTTCTTCCTTCTGGTCTGACTGTAAAGGCCGCTCCGACTCCTTTCCCTTGCTTCATCCATCCATCTCTCGTTTTACGGTTTATCTACCTTTTAATCTTGCCCCTCTCGCCCGTCACGGCCATCCTTCCTTCCTTTTATCGCGCGATTCGATTGCACGCTGCAGACTACCCCATCCGCGATGCCTGCCACCGTGAAATACTCATATTACGTAGTACGATTACACGTTAGGAATCCTGATCAACAATTCGTGTTTATTATCGTGCCACCGGGATCTGCTCTGGTGTATTTTTGGATATCACGATAAGACTGACCGTTTACCAACACGTGCTATTATGACCGGGTTTATTTTCAGAGAGATATCAAACTTTGCTATCGATTCATCACTGTTTTCCTATTTTTATTGCAACGTGTGATGAAGTTTGCGTATTGCGTTACCGAGGTTTGCAACGTTGTCACGAAGTTTCCACAAATATGGGAATATCGCAAATTGTATAGAGTTACGTAATGCGTTTAAAAATTCATTTCGAAAAAGAAGAGTTTTGAAAAATATATCGCACAGCGTAATCACATAAAACTTGCGTACTTTTACGTTACTTTTTGTAATTAATGAAAGGCATCGATCGCTGATATCGATCAATGATACGCTATAATTTTCCATTAAAGGATCTCGTATGAAATATAAGAGAGGCAGACGTCATCGTCGATTTATCCCTGGCACGATTGTTTGAGATTTCGGATTTAAACGAGGAACAATAATGAAAGTCAACGATTAAGATTCATTAACGTGACGCTCATGACGGTCTTGAGACACAAGATGAGCGGAATTTCTGAAAAACGTTAGTTGGCTTCCCTTGTATCTATTTCCTTGTTCTCAAGTATCGCGTACGTAATGAAGAAAAATGGACGGGAAGAGGCGCGTGTTGTTGACAGAAATCATTAATCATCGTGAAATATTTTCCTGTGGGTTATACCTACGAGATAAAATTCTATCTTGTACCTTGTAAATACTAGCAGCAATTGCGGTTCATCTCGTATGAATGATCACGTATAATGTTCCCTCGCGATAAGCTGATGAAGGTTCTCTCATACAAGCCAGCAGAATGGTTCTCTCTGCTGTTCCGCATCAGGCTTGAATCGGCAGGTACGCTCGTTCAATCGTGATTCACGATTCACAGGCTAGCGAAACGCTAATCGAACGTTATTCTGGAATATTGTGCTCCTTGGGCATAGGATGCATCGTTGACAGGTTTCAGAGAAAATGGTATCTAACGCTAATATCTCGAAAGGCTATCAAGAATATTTCAATCCAACAAGAACCTTGATACATTGTAATTTGTCCTGATTAATCTTCGATAAAATTTTTTATTTTATCCGAAAGTATCGTAGACATGAAAATCATGGGCGACTTTTTATTGCCAGTTAATACATTATATTTTATATTATAGATTTTAGAATTATTTTCCATATGTTAAACTATAATTTTATTTCGATATCGTACGTAAATAATATGATTTTTATCTTCTAATATTTCTATCTCTTCCAAAGATATTATAGTCAAAATTCTTAAATATGAGATGGATTTATTATTAAACTTATTGGTTGGTTTATTAAAGAGACGAATGATAAAATTATAATAATCAGTGTTTAAAATCACTTTAAGTACAAGTACAGAGATATGCCAGTCGTAATCGTCTCTCGCCCAATGCTACTGTTCAACTCTACGCTCGCTGTTCAACTCTACGCTCGCTGTTCAACTGTATGGCTCGCTATAATGACTCGTTACAATGACTGTCCTAGAGACCATGTTCGTCTATTTGTATCGACCGGTGTTATTATAAAAAGCTCAAATGTAACTCCGATTGACGATTACAAATAATGGCTACAATATTTTGTCTGGAGTTCGTTTACCTTTGAACCTAGCAAACCAAAGCAACGTTGGTATTCCAAGGCACAATAATATGAGTCTCCCCCGATTCAAATCTTTCTTTGACTCATGTGCCGCTATAGATAATACTCCGTGAAAACTATCATTAGAGAAACTCGTACGGTATACAGTAGATAATAAAATTAATTATCGTCTCCGAGAAACTCGGAGGAACTTGGCCAATTCTCTTAAAGGTTAAATCGCGGTAGCTTCCTGTCGAATTAATTTTCGAATCGTCTACTTACCGCGGAAGTTTAAGCAAGCACAAGTATACCCAGTACGTGACTGTTCGTCGATATTTTCGATCGAAACGATACATCGCGCCTAGTTCTGCACGAAATCACATCTGGGAGACCTCGAGGCGGTTGAAAGTCCTCCGGCAATTAATTCTCGCGAGGTTGTTGCTCGAATCAACGTAGGGTTCACGCGAGCTTTCCTCGATCACGGACGCGTGGCCTCAGTTTGTGGAAAGTTCGCGACGCAGCAACGCTGCATCGTCGCTTCTATGGTATGTCTCGCGTGCGCACTAATCAACGAACTTGCGTACGATACGTTCGCCAGAAATTACGAGCTGACGTCGGAAGAAAGGTAAATCGATTCGTGAATGTAAATGAGGGAGGAATACTTCGTAACGGCGTTCGCTTTTCGCCACAACGCTTGTTACTATTATTAACATTATTATTATAATTAAGCGGCGGATGTTTATGCATGTATATGAAATTTATAGACGCAATAATATACATATATAGTATGTAAAAATGCACGAAATATAAAAATATAAAATATTTATCGTATTATTTAGAGGCCGAAATAAGTTTCCATTCGGATATTATTTCTTCAGGTATCATTATAAAACTATGAATTTGTATAGATGTTCGCAGTATAATTGAAATGTCCTACGTTTTAGAAACTGGTAAAATGTTGTGGAATAGAGAGTAGAATGTAAACGATAAATATTGGATTCTTGCTTAGTATCGTCATAATTAATAATTCTTGAAGCACGTGTAGTGGTAGTTGAAAAATTAAACTTTGAATAAGGATATTGGATATCGATAATGTTTAATCCACCTCGTCGAAGGAATTTTGGTATGGAAAAAGTTTTCTGCTAGATTATTATTACAAGTTTTGATCTTCGAAGAAGATTATTGGGAAATATAGGAGAATCATAAGTTTCTTACGATCTGTTGCGAAGTAAAGTGATGATACGTTAGGCAACAATAATAAATTAATATTGGAAGTGGAGGTATCCAAGAGTTTGTAATGTAATAGAGCAGTATAGCTGGAGGAATGTTTGCAATACATTGGAATACATGTACAAGGGTCTATACAATAACTGATCGAGTTCTAGCTTAGTTTAATTGAACCCTAAGTGATTCCTATACACGTAGTAATTGAATTCTAACTAAAATCTAAACTCTATCTCTTCCTAATTTGATTCTCATTAATTTAAAATTAATATCGCAGATATCAGTGATAAATTCCCTTACTTCGATAGATTTTTATAAAACAATTTTCTATAATAATAGAAGTTTTAATCGATATTTTTTGAATTCGTAGATTCTATGAAACACATAGTTATTTTAGCTTTTGCCCAATAGTGTACATATATATGTGTATACATACATATGTGTATACAGTAGGATATATATATCTTCCTATTTGAAACGTATTTATATCTCAAATCCTCAACACGATTTTTCCAAATTCCATCACACCAATCTCTCCTTCAGCCTCTGAAATGCACCGGGATGTTCATATCTCGCCAAGAAACGAACCAATCAGCGAACAGAGGATCGAAGCAGCACGCTTCGTTGTACCGCAGATGATCCGTGTTTCCGAAAAATAAATCTGACCGCTGACGAGGAAACGAAGCAACGCGCCGACACTCTGGGAAATACAATTGTAGAAGAAAGAACAGACGAAGGAGGTCAACGTGATTCCTGATTTTCTTCTAACTCTCTCTCTTTCTCTCTCTCCACCCTTCTCACTCTCTGTCCGTCTTTCTCTCTCTGGTTTCTCGAAGGGTAAGTTTATCGCGGTTAAGGTGGCGTGCGGCGGGCTCGATTCAACGGTTAGTCGATGCAATTTCCGTGGACGTCGGTGGAAAGAGTAACACCAGCGAGAAAAATGGAACCTAGGGCAAAACGAAGAAGAGAACCGAGCTCCCTGACTATTCTGATCTGCGATCGCGTAAAATTATCGCTCTTCGTCGTTGACAACGCTGTTACATACGCAAATCAGAACCCTGTTTGATTCCCCTGTTTGATTCCCCTGTTTGATTTCCCTGTTTGATTTCCCTTTGCACGCGCACGAATTTTTAGCCGCTGTTAACCGTTTGTTGCCTTTTACACGCAACGACGATAAGCCGTTCTCTCTGGTGCATTATTGTCTCTGACCGCGTTCGGTTAGCGTTTTAACGAGCTTCTTCGTCTTTAATGATTGACCATAGAATATTATTTAATAAGTAGCACTAGACCGTCAAATTCTGACTCTGGGTAAACGAAATTTCATATGCACCTAATAGTTTCTCTAAGCTTCTCGATCCAAGCAAGCACCCATTTCTTCTTCGAATATTCCATGTTTCTAATCGGTCATTATCAGCCCGAACATGAACCGAAGTAACGAGAATAATCCAGACAAGAAGCAAGTACTAAAACCGACAAGTTGCCGTTAGAAAACAAGGCTCATCCCTTCTTGCCTCGGTTTTAAACAGCAAGAAACAAATTACCCATCTGATGCTACATCTTAACCAGTGGCGTGTGCTGCAACAGATTCTCTCCTCTCATTCCACTGTACATCGGTTGCATCGACAAATATGAAGAGGTTTACCGAATCTACCGGGTATTCGGTTCGGTTATGGTCCCATGTTTAGAGACAAGAAAATGAAGGGAGAAAGGGTAAAACGAGCAGGTTTACAACGTGTCAAGGTTTCGTAGGACGCGGAGGGAAACGAATCCTTGGGAGCATTCGTAATCCCTGGCTTGTAGCGGCAATCGGACCTGGCTCTGACATGGTACGGAAGAACGTTAGCTCGAGGCTAGATGCGTAACTATTGTCATGACTTAACTCGAAACATCGTTCATCTAAAGTGGACAATAATTTCTCTGTAGATAAACGGTGTTCGAGGCATCAGTGGCAGGGTTGTTCGTATGAACCCCTGATTCGTCGTTGTGTCCCGTACACCTGTTCTCATGCGTGGGCGTGTATAGGTGCGGATCGTACGAAATTGCATGCAGTTGCTCCTACGTAAACCAAATGTACGCCGGATTAGAGATTCATAACCTGTGCTCCCCTGTCTCTTCTACCTACCCCTGTGTTCGAGCCCTTTTCGACGAATCGAGACCAAGACTAATCTGGAACGGAGACTCCTCGTTTATCTGCGCTTCATGGACACCGAACCGTACGGGTTATCACGTTCACGGAGCAAAATCGCTTGGGTCGTAACACGAATTTTGCTTCGCGTATATACACGTACGTGCTTCGGTCCGCCCAGCTAGCTCTGATTCAATCGTATGTTATTCAAACAAAATTGAATTTCTCGGCCGGGCTGCTTAATCGGCGAAATTAAGCAGCACACGCGCCGCCTGATCTCTAGAATCAGTTTCCAACCGGTTAGAAAAGCAATTCGTGCTATGGTATCGATTACGATGGCGCGTATAGTTCCGGGCATAGTTCGCGGCGGGATACGCGATATCGGCGGCCAATTAATTCGATCGGCGTACTAATTACGAGCTAACGGGCATACACAGATGTTAGAAAATTTATGTCGCGTCTCGCGGAATTTATCATTGACCGACCAACAGCGAGCGTCGAAAGTCGTGTCACGATTAATTATTGTTCACGATGAAAAACGTTTAGTGTGACACGATATCGTTACAAATGTAATTATAAGCGACATAAAATTGATTGAAAGAAGAATTAAGACTTAAATGTTGAAAGACGAGTAAAAACTTGAATATATTTTAAAGGGCATTTACTGAGAAATGTGCACTTATTGCTTAAATTTAATTAGAAAGAAAAGAATAAGTTTTCATGATAAAAATAATTACAGATAAGAAAAAGAGAAAGAAGAAAAAAAGAAGAAAGGGATTACCAAAAAAGAGAATAAATGTCCCGAAGAATGATCTGTAAATTTCCAAGACATCATAGACTGGGCTTTAATTAACGTGGGATTTGAATTCCAAGGTTTCATGAATATTTATACGAAACTGAAAAATACTTTCGCAAAGTAGCGTGGGTGTGCTTTGTACACAACGAGATAGCTGTCAAATAGGAAATGCCTCTCGAGTCATCGAGATGCAGCAAAGGAAAGTGTCAACCGTGCATCGTGTCACAGAAAGGGCATCCCGGCAATCTTTCACTCCACTAATTCAACGCCTCCGTCCTTGGGCCCTCCTTATTTATCCCCGTTGCGCTTCTACCCCGTCGGTTCGAGCGAAAGGGATTTTTATTTATGCATCGTCTGCTTGTTTCTGCTTCAATACGTTTCTCTTCTGCTTAGACCTGTCCAACGCTATACAAATCCTCCTCCGTATCTTATACGTGGCTAAATGACGCGGAGGAAACAGGTTACAGCGTGTACCAGTTTGGTCTAAAAGTTTATTAACGTCACAGACGTTGATTTTTCTTTCTTGATTGTTCCCTCTTGATTATAGTTGAGAAGGTTCGACGTATCGTTTCAGAGGTACGGACAGAAAAAGAATAATCTCGTTTCATTTCCCAAGCCGCAAACCGTCTCGTCCCTCGAAACGGGATGGGGCGAGACTCCTCTCTTCTGTTTCTTCTTTTCTTTATTCTCGAATCGAAAGAATTGTTCGGCAGAGAAACATGGCGAGCGTGTATGCAATACACGTTTCCATCGAGAGAAATATAAGGATCGTCGTTGCAAATGTTATTGGAGGCGTCCGGGGACGCGAAGTGGATTGGAACGAGTGGGTTTCGGAGAATTGAATTTAGCCATTCTCTCATTATTTTATTGGCGGTGTATCTCTGTGTACGACGATGAGACCAGGATACGTGCCTCGCTTGTTGCTTTACTGGATCCATTTTGGCTCGGAGTCCCTTAACGAGCGAACTGTGCAGGACAGCTCTACGCTTTTTCGCGCGATTCCACGCTCGTTTCCCTCTTCTTTCTCTATTTCTCCCCATCTACATTCTCCCTTCGCTGTCTCTATTCCAGTCGCTTATCCGTGGCCAGAGGAAAGGCTTTGTGAAATTGCAAGAGTTATTTGCACTTTCCTCACCGAGGGACTTTTCGCCGGGACAATGTATGTCGCAGAACGTTTGTGTCGCGATTGAGCAATTAATTAATGCCCTTGTGTCGCGCACACTTCTCTTTTACCATCCTTTTCGTTACTCTTGTAAACGTCACTCTGCAAATACTTTTCCCTACGCCCATGCTGGCCTCGAAAGAGAGATAACTGTTTAAACGTTGCGTTAACTCTCAATGAGCTTCGAGTCGATTAAATGAAAAGAAGGAAACATTAAAAACGTAATACTCTCCTTTTTTCATATTTTATACATAACTCATAAAAGCTTTGCGGTTTGTTTCTTTTATACGTTCGCCAATAAGCGTTGCCAGAGGTAAACTTGCGCGCATTATAATAATCGGAAATTCGTGGACGCCAGAGAGGAAACCGAAACGCAAGCACAACTTTCAATACACCGTTGACTAATGCACAATGCCTGTAAACCGAGAGTTAATATCCAAAAAGTTAATCCTCGTACTCGTTCGCTTCGGCGCTTTTATGCCCCGGGTCACAGCAGCGCGAATCGTTTTCCCTCGAAATATCGAATAACGAATATTTTCCTTCGACAGGATCGACGCGTGTCAAATAAAAACGACCCTCGACTAGGTGCAAATGAAATTAGAAACAAACACGTGCCGATTATTTCCCGAGTAATTTTTCTCATAGGAAATTTAATACAATCGGTCGAATGGAAACGTTAAAATTAATCAAACCGAATTAACTGATTTTATTCGCGATTGGTCACGACGATAAACTGCAATTTTTCAGAATGCAAACACTCTTTTTTTTTCTTTTCTCTTCGTGGTTGACAGTGTCAGCCATTGAAAAAGAATAAAGAAAACAACGGTAGGATATACAACAATAACACCTACAAAAAAGCAAATACGTCGCATTCGTAGGCAAAATGCGGAATGCATCATAAACTTGGACATAGGTAGACACGCATGGAACATTTTTGCGGATGCTATTTTTTACGTTTTTTGTACGCTAACAACGAGATCCTTCGAGCGGAGTTTGTTGTATTGTGAAAAACACTAGTGTAATTGAAACGGCGAGTAATAATGAGTGTATTTCCTCTTTCATGAAACGTTTCCACGACCTCCTTAACCCGCCCATCAATTATTCGCCGCTATGAAAAGGAGATATCATGGGCCGCGTATGCGTTCTTGCCATAATTTCGTCGAGAAAATGTAGCGGTAGAAAGTTGAAAATGGACAAGTAACGAGGGGTACCGGTATTTTCAAGCTGGAATTTTGACAGAAAATACAAATGCCCGGTACGAAGTATGCTACCGGAAGTCACGCGACGGAAACATTTTTTCAGAGAAACCTTTTGCGCCGGCCGGTACGTGGTATCACGTACACTCAACTTTTACCTAATTCTGCGGCTTGCCCCCAGTAATACAGTCGTTCACTGTCGCCGGCTGCCTCAGTAATTTAACGTAGCATCCGAAAAGCCAAATTTTTCTTCTCTGAAAATGGAAACAGGAAGAAAGGAAGTTTTCCTCGTTCCATATCTTTACGAGGATCGTTTGTTTCACGAATTTATAACAATTTCTCAAGAAAATTACAGTCGTCTGGGTGTTTCGATATTTTGGTAAAAAGAAGTTGTGCGAAGATCATAAATCCGGGCATAACGATCTCGAACCTTCAAATTAAGGGCAGCAGCAATTTTCCCAGACCATCGCGTCCGTTGGATAAACATAACTTTTAAAGCTACAAATTACTGCAGGAACGATCTGGTGATGGAGGAGACGCCGCCCAAGTTAGCCTCATCATCAGCGAGGGCGTGCCATTAATCTGCGAGAGCTGTTCCAACGCTAATCGAGGTTCGACCAATTATGTTCACCACGCATCCAAAATGGTTACCTGACTCTTACTTCATGAATTAGTTGGCGATGGAAGTTGCGAATGAATAGACAGATCGTCTTCGAGTAACGATCTTTTCCCCTCTACAAAACAATTGCAAACTCATGGTATCACAAGGGAAAGAGGAAAAGAGAAAAATGATAAAATTTCAATTATCGACAGACTGACTAAGTAGAATCGGTGAAAATTAATTAACGACGCTACTGGTCTTGTTCAAGGAAATCTTGTTGAAAGTACTCTCGAATGTTTCATCCTTGGTACGTTCCAAATTTATTAATTACTTTTAAACTCCACTCGCAAATCGGTATTTGCAACCCGGTATTTAGCGTTCTCTCAATTATGGATATTTAGTTCGTGCGGAAGTAATTTGAATCGTGATAAACACGGAGCACCTGCATTATTTAATGATCGATTTCAATCGACGATGTCCGCTCTTGCGGACATTTAAACATTTACCTTCCATCGAGGGATGGACTGATATCTTCTTCCCTCAAACATATCGCTACCATTTGACATCGTCTTGTTTATCTTGTCCGAAGATCAATTACATTGCCTCGATGAGATAAATCATTTGGAATAAATGTTTTTCCATCCTGTTCGTTCCTCTTGCAAAAAATATACTTTGGGGTAAGATAGAACTATTTGAGTCGGTTGGATATTTAGTTCAAACTAGGAAATTTGCCTTGTTCAATTCGGTTCAAAATAATTTTTGGCCGATCTGCGTTTGAAAATTGACTATTACGAGTTTTCCTTAGCCCTGTCCATAAGATTTTTCTTGCTAGAGATAACACTTTTTCAATTCTCGTTGTTATATTAAGACACCCTCTGCTATTGTAGTATACGTTGCGTCTTAATTTTCTAAAACTTAGTTTGGTATCTGAGAGGTTCATATACAAGTCTGATTATTCTTTAAACAATTTACGATTGAACTTTAAGATGTTAAAACTCTCTTTCCGTTTCTTTCTTTCTCTCTTAGCTGACTCAAACCTATCTCATTTTACTAACCTTATTTTACGACTTAACCAACTGTCACAGTGAGGATTTATTTAAGCGCTATATCCGCCTGGATCTCTTCTATGCTACATTTCCAGTCCGGTGTAACTTAAAGACAACGTAAATACAGACAGGAACTTGAGAGAACAGCGAGTTTCAGGATTAAAGTAAAATTATTCGTTTTTATGTATTCAAATGTCCAGTCGTACGAAGGAGAATGTTTTTCCACCTTCGTGGGGTTGGAATGTTATTCAACCCTCAGCCTGCCACGAGTACTTCCTATTAAGGATTTGCATACCTTACACATCGCTTGTTTGCTGCCAGATTTACGGCCGACCCTTTGCTATGAACTCTAGCGACTTCGTCCATTATAACCGTTGCTTCTCCTAATATATACAATGACCCTTAATTGCATGCCAATGCTCGGACGGATAAATTTAAGGCGAACACGAAAGAAAAAAATCTCTCACAAACTCTCTCCTATACGTTCTTTAATTATTAGCTGGCCAGTAGTTGAGAAAAAGTGTAACGAAGTACTAAATCTCCTTTATGACGACCATAATTGAAGAACACACGGAAAAGGTATAAAAATTCATTTCTGTTGATTCTTTTTATCACACCCTTTTGTACAATGATATTAAAACTGCTAGTTATATTCTTTCTCTGTGATCTTCAAATATAAATAGATAGAAAAAGTCGTTGCTTTGTCAATTTGCATATCACTCTATTCGCCTCGTCGCAATTACGTCTGATTTAGATTAAAAGTTTCACGTTTAATCGATCGGAAAGAAGCGAAAAACGTGAAAAGTTTTTTTAACTCGATTGCAATCTTTAGCCCAAGAGATGACATTAATTCGCAGGGAAACACACGAACTCGCTCGCGTATTTGTGGTACTCACCGCGAGCGTGTTTTATCAAGGAACGATAGCTAAACGGGAACAAAAGCTGGTCAATGTATTTCATCCAAAGCCGATCCCGAGGGTACGTCCTGGTATCTCTCGACTCATCCTTTCGACGCGTACGCCTCCTCTATTCACCGTTCTCTGACCGACGATCGATCGCCTTCCAAGAGCATGTGTCGACCTTTCTCTCCTTGTGGACTCTATCCACAAGAACTGAGAATTCTGCCGGTTTGACGAGTTTCCAAGGGGGATTTTACAATGAAACGCACATGATGAAATCGACGGGAGCTGATATAGACTGCGGGCAAAGTGAGCCGTGTTCCATTCGTCGCTTTTAACCGGTTGCGAATAAATCAAAAGCTCGACGTTCGTACTTTCTGTAAATATACGTCGCACGCTCTCTTCCGTTCGACGCTTCTATTTAATATAACACAAGTGCGGACTCGTTGTTTATAAATTTGTCCATATTCCCTTGCCCCGATACGTTCGACACGTTTCTTCGAGCCTCGCGGCTTCATTTACGCACTTTTAACGAACGATACTTGAATATCAGTGGATTTCCTCAAGTAAAGCGCAAGTGGTCTTTATAGAGAAACGAGGTAAACCTAACGAATTGCTTGGAAATTAGTAAGAATTTGAAGAATTACTACTCGTTCGAGATCACGTATTTTCGATATCCTAATGAATATTCAAGTAGGAAGTACTAACGAATTATTATTAATTGTTTCTCCGACAGTCTACGTCAATTATTAAAGTTTCTACGAAACGAATAAGTATCCTAGTACTTACGAGCCAAGAGTGAGATCTAATTATAGTAAGTGACATTTCCTGTAACTCTTAAACAACATCTTTGCCTTAACGCGATTCCACCCTATCGAATGATACTTTCGTTCCCTCTGACAGGATCGTTGTTGTTTACGAGCAGTCCATTCGACACATCAACGGTCACGGCATACTTAGAGGAAGACAGTCATTCATTCGGATGAACGTCATTTACGATGGCGAGCTCATTGTGTCATTTCGATGTTTGCCAGCCTATCACCGAGTAACGATCCATTCGTCGAGGGATGAAACAGTAAAACGCTATCAGGATAAGACCGTGCCATTTACCCGGGAATTTCGGTCGATCTAAGCCACGAGGGTCCATACGCGGTTCTAACCGTGGAAAAGGTTCGACGTAGTTAAGGTACGCAAAGTGAACTGGAGGAATACGGAGAACGTTTGAGGGTTAAAAGCTCTCGATCCCCATTGGCTCAACCATTGCCGAAATCTCGTGGGTTAAGTTCCGCGTCGTTGAACGACTCGAGTTTAAAAGGAATCTCTATACTCTTGGCATTATTCAACCCACGTCTGTGTACGAATAATACAACCGACGAGGTAAAGAATCGCGAGTCGTTCGATCATCAGGCAGCCACAATTGACACAACACGCGGACCAGATGCGGATCAGACGTATTGAAAGGCTATTTGCGGGACGAAGAGAAATTTGAGAGAGTGCGAAATAGGCCATAGGAGAGAAAAGTGGGCCACACGTGGACGAGAGAGTATTAGCATAGATCGAATGGTTGGCATTGCGGTGTCGGCTAATTAGAAGGACAGATCGGTTACATATCGACGAGACGGCGCGACGCGACGCGACGCGGTGAAGCGTTCCAGTCAGCAGTGGCTCCTGCTGCTGCCAATGGCTGCAACTCGTCCGTAGAACTGCATAATCGAATCTAATGGTGACTGTAAACCGATGCTAATCGATAGACCGCCGCCACGACATCGCCTTTGCCAGAGCGGTCATTATGCGCAAGCGATTTGCAATTGGATTTAACAAAGGAGAGATAATCATTCACGACGGTCCATTCGTTCGTTCCAGGTATTTCTACGCCTCGTTCGAAATCATTCGTGAAACGTTTAACTGGTTCCTAGAAAAGTTGATCGAACAGAGAGTTTTCTAGCTATCACTTCGCCCAAGGATTATCTCGATTATTGATCGGCCTCACTGACGTTCTTGTTTCAATTTCGCTTTTATATCGTAATGAAAACACGTAGGGCCGTGGCGAAATATCGTCAATTACCCAACTCAGGGTCCGAACGTTTCTCTCTCGACCGAGAGAATTTACAGAGTCGCCGTATTACAAATTCGCAAAGAATCTCGTGAAAAGTAGGCTCTCTCTGCAAGCTTCTATTATTTAACCAAAGGAATCGGAAAGCCGATCCTTGCTACGCGAAATCTCGAAAGAAACTCTGGTTGAGAAACGGATAATACAACGTAAATACTGAATCTTTCAGGCTTCCGGGAAAAATCCAGCTTAAAGTGCGTTCGTGTATTAAAACGTAATGTAGGCCAAAAAACTGCCTATTAACGAATATCTGAGCACCGATGGAAGTATCATCGCGGTTAAATATTTTTCTGTAAACCGATTACTGCCGAGCATAAATTCACCTCATTAAGTTCAACGTTTCATCCCCTTTTACTCCGTTTCGTAATCCGTTTTCAACTTTTACGGCCGTGATACATCAATATGCCGCACTTGTCGCGCGTACAAATGAATAGAAATATGTTTGTACCTTAGAAGCTGCACAATGATAAACGTTATTACTGGTGTACTTGAAAACATAATTTATATCCTAGAATGGAGGTGTACGCAGTTAAATTAAATGTATACATTTCCTGAATGGGTCAAATAAAGCAGGCATATATCTTGCAAGCTTGGAACAATTTTCTTCTCGTGCGGAAACTTGTGATACATGCAGACACGACTACAACTTCGTTCGAGTAGCGAAAGTACCAGGTACACGAAGAACTGTTTCCTCAAACCGTTCAATTATTAACGTCATTTGCTGATGAGAACTCGTCAGGTAAGCTGCCTTTGTCCTCTTTATTCTTCCAAAATTTTATCCTTTCTTTCTTGCCATTGTTTGAAACCTTCGTATAGTCTCACATTGTACATAAGTATTGTAGTAAGTTGATTCCGGCCCGACGTCTGACTAGAGCGGTCTGCTTCTACTTGCGTTTGATGTATAAAAGAGGCGTTATTAAAACGGCGTTGTTGCTTAGTCACTTTCGCCGTTTCGCCAGATTAAACAACGTAATCTCACATAATATTACGAAAGTAATTGCTCCTTGTGGCGTTGGTGTAAGATGAAATGAATTTTGAGAAAGGCATGCCTACGTGTGGGAATATTGAAATAAGGATCGGGTTTCGAGATTATAATTACGAGTTGCAGTTGTGCCTGGCAACGAGAGAATAGTGATGAAATATTCCGACCCTCCCACAGGAAGTTTCGCCCGTATCTGACAAAGAAATATTTAATGGGAACATGGACGTGCCGCGACGAAGCAACGGAAAACTTTAGCATCTGTCCTCGCGTCGCCCTTGCCAGTCCCATTCAGCCTGCATTTCATATCGGCAACGCGATTTACACAATTTGTTAACGGAACTTTATTTGCCACTTTAAGACGCGCGAAACAATCGACAAACTGGGAATAACGCGGTATCATAATCGCGTTTGTTAAAGAGTTTCGAACTCGAATCCCCGTGTTTCTAAGTTGGAGCCGCGATAAACGGGTCTCCCCTTTGAATTACTTTAACGAGAGCTACAAACGAACCCAGGCTGAAACAGATTCCATGTTAAAATGCAAACGGCAGGATCGATACTATTCTCGGTTAAATGGTTGTTTTGAAAGGACCAACAATTGCCCCGTCGATGCCACGGCCGATCGGAGCAGCAAAATTAGCTAATTGCAAATTATGTTTACGATCTTGTTCTCCCTTTGTACGAAGAAGCACTCGTGCGAGTATTCGTTCACGTGACTTGAATTTCTTCGTGGTTCCTGAAGGCGCAAGCAAGATTGCGAGCGAAGTGGATGCGGATCGAACGTGGTCGGCTTGAAACGATGGTGTGCCGATAAGGAGAGAGAAACCGATGAATTCAGAAGGCCAGATAGAAAGTTACGTTATGTGGAACACAAAAGTCTGTAACACGCGAAATAATCTCTTTGTAAAATCACATTTCTCCAGCGTCTTTTCGAGATATAGCAACAAGGCCAATAAGCGATCCATCCATCTGTCGACGAGTAGTATTACGTCAAGCTAAGCAATAAAGTTTTCTGTTTGCGAGAGAGGTAAAGAAACGAATATTGCCGGGATGGAAGGTTACTTGTTCTTATCAAATTGCAGCGGGTAATTGAACGAACTGGTCTGCTTCTGACAGACGAAAATTGAGAAATAGGATTCGCGGAAGAACGTCTGATACGCTAAAAAGTTGCCGCAAAAACGAAGGGGCAGTCAGGTGAAGTTAATTTGTGATGCGTTATTTATTTCTTCGAGGATTTTTAAACACCAGTCAAGCCAACGCTATTGTTGCGGGTAGAACGTTCGAGGGCCAGGGCCATAATTCTTCTCCGCTATTTTTGGGTCGATAGCTTTTATAAAAGATGTCGTGGTCTATCCATCAATTCTACTGGGAAATTGATGATTATGTACAAAGGATACGAACGAGAATATGGGAGAACGAGATATGCAAAAACTATTCGAGATAAAAAGCACCGAGAATTTCCATTTTCTGCAAAACTCGAACGTACGTGGGGCGATTTTTTTTTCTTTCTACATGGATATCGGCCATGAGATTCGGTTGCTGCCTCGCCTCAGAACGAATTTCCAATATTTTTTGTAATGTTACACAATTCGCTGTTACAAGAACGTTACCCGTTAAGACTGAATGCGTTAAATTTCAATGGAATTTTTCTCCGTCGTTCATGAATCAAGAATGGACGAGCCGATGCGAAACTTTTACGTGGCGATAAAACCGAGAGAACAATCCTTCGCGAAATATAACGTAACGAGGATACCAGATAACAGATTTAAATTATAAACAAGCATAAAAAGAAGGCCGCCGAATTGAACGTCTCTTCCTTATTATTCCTCGTTGTGCCTCGTTGTGTGTCCTGCAGGCAAAGTAATCTCACGATAATTTCAAGCAAACGAAGAATAAGTCTTTGTCGGTACTAAATAAAGCGATTTTGAAACTCTCAGCTGTGATGATAAAGCACGACGGCATCGAAAAGGCACGAGACATTTTTCCCATAATCAAGACACCTCTTCGTGCAGCCGGAAACAGGCCTCGACAATGCCTGGTCGCTCGATATTCTTTCACGCAGCTGCGCTTTCTTTAATGAAACTTTCATAAATCCGGCGGAGCTAGTACTTTGTGATTGCTCGCGGAATTAGACAACAAGAAGCTCGTAATCGGGTCTGTCTACCGTCTATTCGGAATTCTCGTCCGTTCCCCGAGGGTATTCAGGCATCGTTGCTTTGTACACGACCAGTCGAAGAGGCTAAAGCCGACCGAAGTTCTGTCTCGAACACGCAACGACAAGGGGCAAGTCCTGGCCAGGCGAATGCTATTAAAAGCGTGGTCGGTGTGGCAAGAGCTAGCGCGTATTAAGAAGCTTCCCTACGACCCGAATAAACGTCACAACGACCGACTAATACACCGTTCCGCGCAGTTGCCGGAATAGAAATGGCTCCGCGAAGCGTAAAACATTGTAATCCCGATGTAGTAGCGGTGCAACCGAGTTATCTCCAGGGAAAGCCCGGAACTTCAAGGCTTCTTTCGCGCAATAAAGTCGCGCCGACATCGCTATATTCGCTATTTCGGTTCCAACGTAATAAGACCAACGAACGCGAACATATGGTAGTCGACGCGACTACCACCTTAATTTTGAACAACGAATAAGCTACGTTTCTAACTTACACAGCCTGTAGCGATTCCATGCACCGTTGTACAATTTGGGAGTTGCTTTCGACGAGTTTTTCGTGCTTTATACAGTTTCCAGCGAGACCACGTTTTATGGTTTTATCGGCCGGATATTTCTTCTTTTTTGCGAATGATATTACGTCGAAGTTATCGCGAAGCTTTCTTGCGTATGTTTATGGAAGGGTGTGTAAAAAGATCAGAGATCCATTGGAAACTTGCCAAGCCTTTTAAGTGATAAACTTTAGCAATTTAGTCGCTCGATGGTCTATCGATAGACGTACAGCAGTTAAATTTGATAGTTGAATTAAAAGTAAGAAACGTGTGATTCCGTGGGATATCGATCTATGTGAATTTCCGTTCCATTCATTCTGCTTCCTGTTTTTCCTTTTCTTGCGCTACACCCTGACAAAGATGAACAGCAAGAGTAAAACACTTCGAAAAACATCGATCTCGTGGATAGAAAAACAGAATTTTTTCCTAGGAAAGTATTGTTCTCAGTGGGAAACGGAAAGAACCTTCATTTCTCATTTTAAATAAAACTCTCTGTATAAGCTCCCTTGGCTTGCTTTCCCGTTAGAGGTAAAGGTTTTCGGCTTCGTACAAATGATAGAAAGAAACAGGTTGAACCAGACAGAGATTCCAAGGAGGAACAATTAGTTCTCAGTGTCCATTTCTTCAACCAACTTACGTACTAATGGCTCTTGGTAACATTTCTAAAATTGACGGTTTGACAAAAAGAACGAGAAATTTCCATAAAAGAAGATTAGATTGAACGATCAAACGAGAACTAATTTACGTTTCATTAAATCCCCCTACATGATTCATGGATGAAGCTGTTCCACGGTAATTTTTGGAAATCGCGAATATACATGTAGTAACTTAATAGGTCTTAGAAGAAGGACAAGTAATGATGTTTTGGTTTAATAAATAATATTCAAAATAACGAACTGATTACAATATTGTTGTACGTCTTATTATCATACTCGGCTCTCAACTTCCCAATTCACACTCTCCGGCTCCTCCACTCACACTCTCCAGCTTCTGCATTCGCTCTCCCTGACTTCTCAACTAACACTGTACGCCTTCTCAATTGACTAATACCCTCTGGGCTAGCATCCCTTTGTCTTTTCTTAGCCCCACCACGCATGTGTTCCGCGAAGACCCGTGGCCAGGGTCACGTAAGCCTTTTCTACGAAACTATTCACTTGAAAGGACCGACGATACATTGATGGACCCGACGACGCCTCGGCCCTCGCGACATTGTTTATAGATATCTTAGACCTTTTGTCCACGATACTACATACATATATATCTGTTCTAAATCATGCGGTCCCGAAGTTGAAGCATTCAGCGTAAAAGATAAATACTAGGAAACCTCTGTTCTTTCAACGAGATTCGTCAATTGACCTGTGCGTTTCTGGTTAACCGATCAAGTTTGACCTCGACCATAAATTATCGTGATTCCATTTGAGCTTTAACCCTGAGGGATTCTGTGTCGTTAATTCTAAGGAAAGGGGAAGGGAATTTAAATGCGAAGATGCTTATAATCTTTATCACTTCTCGTTTTCCCCTTTATGGACTTACAAAAATTGCATCTACTGATTAATTAAATCTTCGGAGACACCACGATCATTCTCCAGTCCGATATTTACCGCGATCCATTCACCGTATAACGGAATAACGGTGTTTTCATCCAATTTTCTCGGAATACTTTATGTTCATAAAAAGATGATATTATCGGGTATTTAAGAAAGATGCAGCGATATGAAAACGAGGAAAACGTTCTGTTGCAAGAAGGTTCCTGTCGTTGCATATATCAACGAGAAAATGAGAGGAGATGGAAAATGAACGATAAGCCGAGCGAAAACAGGCGAGAGAGGAAGAGAGAAGATAAATTGGAAAAGTGGATTGAAATCGAAGCGGAATCGGGTTTTTCGTCGATCCGGCTTGTTACAGTTATAGCGATCGTTAACGTTACAAAGATTATCTAACACCGGTTCGGGCTCGACTCGTTCATCAGTCGCTGTCAGATTTAACTACGTACTACTCGATTTTGCTTCGAGGGCGTAGCCCGGGTTGGCTCTCGTACATCGAAACGAACGCGCGATAAAACGGTTCGATTAAAAGCTGATTTTCCGACTGATTTTGAGCCCGACCAATCTTCCCAGAGGCCCTAAGTACACTGGATGGAAAGGATAGAGGTTCGACTAACGGAAATCAACTTACCTCGAGATGGTTTCGCATTTCGAGTCGGGCATTTTCAATCAATCTTGGCGGGGAACTCGGCCTGATCGTAAAGTTCCCTTTAATGTATCGAGCGTAGAAAGTCTTGGACAGAGATTGCTCCTCCATCGAAACGTTATGTTCGATGTCATAAACAGCGATAAGACCATGCACAGGCTGCTGAACCGTCGACGAATTCGTGGAATTTGATCGTAAAGGAAAATATCCGACGAGCGTCCCAACGTCATCTTTCAAGCTTAATTCACCCTCTCCTTGAGAAGCAGTCGAGCTAGTAATCGGTGAAGAATGGATGGAAACTGCTATCCTCTTAAATGAAACTGGAATTCCAGAGTGGATGGATTAGAAGATGAACTATCTACCGGATAGAGGAAGAAAGGGAACACTGACTGATTCGTGTATAATGATCTGTTTTGTGCAATTTGGGGCGCGATTAACAAGCAAACTAGCTACATTACCAGGGGTTGGGTTTCCTTAAAGTTTGATTCTATTCCATAGACGAATTGTAATTGTTCTTCTATAAAGTGGTCGATATTTGAGTAGTATAAGATCCTATTCTCAGTCTAGCGGATGTTGAAATGCAACTGTAAACATTTTTAATATAGCAAGTGGAATTTTCTAATTAAAATGAAAAAATATCTTGTAAATGCGTAATGTCAGAATATCTAAATATAGAGTCCATTAAAGAAACATAGTAAAAATTTACAGTACTAAGTGCATACGTTATTCTACTTGGCGGATTAAATTCGCGAAACGTTTAATGGAGATGGCATTACGATTAATAGCACGCTTTCAACTATCATATAACCGTTAACCCTGACATGTTTGTTTTACCAGCAAGCGCGCAGTTTCCATCAAATTTGCGAGTATACGTGCTGTAATATTTATCGAAGGGAGTTCCTTTAGCTTCGCTTTACCAAATAACGCTAGCAATAGCACGTGCGAGGAATTTATTATAATCCAACGTGCAACGATCTACAAACGGTTTTCGTTTGTCTTTGATGTCCTCGAAATATCTTTGTTACGAGTGAAACATAAAATAAGCTTATCACAGAAAATACTACGTCGGTTACTAAAACGAAAACAACGAAATATATGCCATTGACTTTAAAGTATAAAATAGTTGAAAACAATGATATTTCACAAGGACAAGATAAATAATAGCATTTTGTAATACATTTTCGTTCGTTTACCTCGGCTCGTCAAGCAAAACTGAAGTCGACAGTGTGTTATTCCATCCAAAATATTTGTCACGACGTCGTTCCATCATCGAGAAGATTCACCATCCAACCTGACTTTCACGAACCATCCATCGATCTGACTGGCTTTCCGTATTTCGGACTTTGACAAACTCCGATGTTATGGACGCTTATTGCACACACGAATTGCTTGACAATGAATTATCCCAATGAATACATATCAGCCGGTCGATCAGCTAACCTGATTATGCTCGTACAACTTCGAACACGTATTTTCTCGAACCACTCGATTCAGTAACACACTTTCGCGATTACTTCGATTTCTCCAACCTACACTTTCCACAGTAAATTAATCGATGTCTTAAAATTTACACACGATTGCTTCAAAAACAAGCAATTCGATTGCTTTGTTATACAATTAGTAATGTAACACAAGTTATACAATTGACGCAAGGGGTCCATGTTTACGACACAACGTACAAACGACGCATTCGCAGTGGCGTTTCATTTCGATAGTTGTAAGAATTAACACGAAACGGCTCTGCGATCGATATTCCGGTCGATGATGCGCGCGCAGCACTGTTTACCAGTTTGATTTGTGATACGCATATCGTGTAGTTCTACGCTCGATTTTACCGTGGCTTTTAGTGTTCCTATTAATGTTGCAAGAATATAAAGGGTTTTTTATGAGATTACCAGGAGTTTGCTATTCATAATTGTTGGATGTGGTAAGTCAAGA
Organism: Bombus affinis; assembly: GCF_024516045.1. Lineage (NCBI taxonomy): Eukaryota > Metazoa > Arthropoda > Insecta > Hymenoptera > Apidae > Bombus > Bombus affinis. The sequence continues at coordinate 3,363,476 of NC_066357.1, read as the reverse complement.
GATTCATATTTAAACATTTTGGAATTTAATATTTGAGTGTTCTTTCGAAGCACATTAGTCGCCATATTGCATATAATACTTGCATAAATTTCAATCGATCGTGGTACAATATAATTCTCGCAGAACATATAACGAGTTTGTTTCATAAATACTTTAGAGGTCTTCGACATAGAAAAAGAATACGATTTAGTAAAATAAATAGGAAAGACATTTTCCATTGAATTTAAGCAGAACAATTCTATTGAAATTTAACCTTATACATAATTCTTATAGGTACTAATAGATGCTATTTTATTCGTATTATTCGTTTTATTCGTTTCCGGTTCTATCTAGTGTTTTAATTTATAGTAGTGTCAGTAGAATCTTTGGTGTTTATTGTTTATTTTCCCCGATTTCTTTGATTAATATAAATTAATTTCTATTTGATCGATTTTGTTTCGGGTAATTTCTTTCTGTAATTTAATTTCTTAAAGACATATTACATTACATTTACATTTTAAGAAATGATATAAATAATGGCTTCAAAAGATGAATTTAACAATTTAAGAAATTAGAAATGCTAGTGACAGGTTAACTTGTTTTCCTGGCAAATAGATTAGACAAACTATGGTGCTTCAAATTTTGTCAAACACCTTCAACCTCTTGATCGTCTACATAGAATGTAGAGAATTTCTGAAGTTGAGTTTGATGGCGCGATGTGGTAATTGTCATTCAAATATGAATTGAACGTGACGATATATATACCCGTAAAATTTGGAATAAAGGTAGCCATTTCGACTAGGGATGACATTTATTACGATGGTCGCAGTAGAGGCTCGCCTTTAATCTGTTTCTTTACGATCAGCAAAAGAAACTGCGATTCTTTCGTTCGATATTGAGATATTCGACGTGTCGATATTCGGCTCGATATATATAGTTCATGTAAAGATCGCGAAGGAGCAAAACCAGCTACCTCAAATCTATGGATTTAATTTTACGGGAAGCCGAGAGAAACGCTGAGCCAACATCGTAAAATCTCTGAAAGTATCCTCTTAGCTTGGATTTCTTCGAGCAATCTGTAATTAGATCTGTATCATTTCCAATGGAAATTGTGACGGATGGAAGCCCATATCAATTATACGCTCTCTTTCTCTCTCTCTCTCTCTCTCTCTCTCTCTCTCTCTCTTCCTGTTTACGACATTGAAATATCGAATTAAGCGTGACGCGATAATTGCTCAACCGATGAACGATTACGGTTCTCGAAAATCTAAAATCTTCTGATTCTGGGGAACAATTGCTCGTAATTTCTTATCTTATATTCCTCCTCCTCTACTTCGATATCGCTATATACTGCTCTCCTTATCCTATTATAAAATTGAAGTTTCGTTGTATTTTTCGTCTCTGTTTTTCTTCATTCAATTAAAAATATTTATGAGACAAAGGGAAATTCGTAATTGTTAAGAATTGAAACGTATACAATGGCTACAAAAAATATTTGCACATATCCTTATTTTCCAATGAAACGTTTCTTTTATCAAATTCTACGTTTCATTTTCATAGTATCAAATTTTTCTAGCCATATGAGAGAACTATTAAATGATATGAAATTTATGAACCTGAGATTTTTGAGCCTGACAAATGCAATGATGTGCAAATATAGTTTTTATAGTTACCGTATTTTTGAAAGAGACAAACAAAAGCAATTCCAAGTTGAAAGTGCATGGCTATAAAAGGGATTCGAGACTTTTATTTCTTCAAGAGTGTCTCCACTTACATGTTTCGGCATTCGAAATGCGTGAAGCTTTAGCTGCTTTTATGCTCGCACTGTATTATTTCCATCTAAACTACAATTCAAAGCTAAACGATAGTTATTTGGATAATATCGATTTCGATGTGTCATTTATTAGAGATGCAGTATTTCACATGCATTGGTAATTCGGTTAATCAACCAGTTAGTATGAAAATTACCAGATTTAATATCGTGTCGACACTGGCGATAGTAATGAAAGATCGAATCCTCGGAGACTCGACCGAAAACTGACACTAATTAAATATCGTAGCAGTATTAACTCGTTCAATAAAGAGCCATAACAGTCTCGTGAAGAGGGTGGGTGGGCAGTCCACGGAATACACGCGATACGAACGTAACATCGCGGCCTCTTTTCATTCAATTACGTATAAACTTGTACATTACAAGTGTATTATTGCTATACAAAAGTTGCACCGTTGCAGATGTCGCGCTGTGCCGCGTAGTTAAACAAGACCGGCACAGAAAATACGATTTCGATTAAATTACCTTGTTGACATTGTCTCTCGTTGCTCGCTTATTATCCTCTGATGTGGATTTTGTGTTTGTATTATATTTAACAAATAACGCGACGAGCTTCGTTGGATGATAGAAATTTATCTTCATTTAAAATGACTGAGTTTCTATTTAATTTTGCGTTAAACGTTATTAAATATTCAAAAGAGAATGGAAAATAATATTTTTCATAAATTCAAGGCGTATAGGATATTTGAATATATAGGAGCATACTTGAATGAAAAATTATCGCGTTAGTATTGCACTTGGATCAATGGATTGGTTGTATAGGTCCATGCGTGGACGAACAGTGTAATCAAAGTTGGGATCAATCCGTTGATTTATTTCGACCGGTATAAATATCCGCTTTCCACTCGGTACATTTTCACACCTCTACGCACTGTGTCGCGTCGATAACGAAATACGTCATTTTAACGAGGCCATGCGTCAGAAATATCCCATCAAACCGTCATGAATAATTCCTTTCTTTTGTTCAATCGCGCGTAAACCACCCAATTCCAATTATCCTTCTCTGTGGTCAACAATAAAAACTTCTTTTCTAAAGAGTTTGCTTGACTTACATATTCATACAGATCGTTTCCTTTTTTACTTTTTAAGTAATCACATTGATTTCCATTACCATTTATTACCAAATTACCATTTATATACAACTCGTTCGCTATATACACATGTATGAACACAAGATACTTTCAGTATCAACCATTCTGTTCGAGTGTGGAAATCTGCAGAAAATATTTTCTTCGCTAATGATATTCTTGCTTATGGTATCGCAAGTTATATCTCGCAATATCGTTCTCCATACTTCACACTTTATTCCTTTCTATTCCTTTCCGTTCGTCCTTCATGCTGCCGAACAATTTGTTTCTGTTTCTTCGTAACAAGCAAAGAATCTTCTTGCCCATGTTCAAGCATATACCTGGATCAGACATCGAAGCCAGTTTTCTATTTCTGGGCAAATCCTACACTTTGCTTTCTTGCAACAAATCCCACGCTTCTGTTCTGAATGGCTTCACCTTCTCGTGCCTTACCTTTACGATGATACCCTTCTTCGCTAACGACATTTTCCCAGTATTTTCCCTTTGTCCAGAGATTCGGTGTTGGCAATAGAGTCGACTTGAAACTTCGTTTCTCTCTCTTCGTGCCTCTGATCCAGAAAATCCTTAGTTGGTGGGATGTATACGTGGCCATGTGAGTACGTGCGTGTGCGGCCACGGTTACGTAAACGTGTTTGCAAGGTGAACGTGGGCTAGTCGATGCGAGGAGAGTTATAGTCGCTGGAGAGACTGTTGCTGGGTTCCTTCGGAGCGAATATTTCCGCGGGTCAGGAATACAGATGCCTGGTAAATGGTGAGACAGGAAATGGAGAAGGGAGAAAGGATGACTGAACAAGGAAGAATATAGCGAGTCAACAAGGAACGATCAGGGATGAAGGGAGACGCGATGTGTTTGAAAGCCCTAGGGTGCGAGGAATTGGATTAAAACTCGAAATCGAGTTGTCCTCTTCTTTCGCGTTCAGCCAAATTTACTTTGCAAACATTCCATATCCTCGGTCGGTGCGATACGTCAGTTTTTCGGTCCATCGGAAGATAGGAACATCGTCGTCTATTCTCTTTACCATCCTCGTTGTTTTCTTTTCGTACGTTTATTGTTCTTTTCATTCGCACTGTTTTTATTTTCTTACCACCTACGAACCTTCGCGCGAAACTCTCTATCGAACTGAATCCCTTTAAAAGGCGAATCCGAACTGTTGATAGTAGCGAAGGAAACGAGTTAACGCTTGATATCGTGATTCCATTACGAATGATCGAGACCGATTTTCAAATTTCCCCGATCTTTCCTGATAGTTCAGCCGGACGTTTAATTCCATTCCGAGAGTAACGTTAAGTGCTAGAGGAAATTTGCCGGATCCGCATCGACTCGGCGGTAAATTTCATTTGCGTCTCAATGTCCGTGTCGTACCTTCGTCTTGACTAATTAACGTTGCGTTGATTTCGTTTGGCTCGCTTTCCATCCTCGCCGTTGGATAACTCATTCTACGACATTCTCGAAACCGAATCGAGATATCCTTTGTTCGTCTACTGCCCTCTTAAGGATTCACTTCCTTCCCTTCATTATGTCTCGCTCGTTTCTTTCCAACGTTTCCACCCACTCATCCTTTCCCCTTTGTCCGTTACTTTCTCGTGTTCCTTTGTTGACTGGCCTGTCGATCGTCGAATGGGATGCCTTCGATCCTGTCGTTAGAATCTTTTCCAATAACACGTTTGCTTGCAGCCCCGCGACGGCCAATCTCATTTGCACGTAGGAATTCACATTCATCCGACATTCCAAGCTGCGTTCTTTGCCGATTAGTATTCCGATGCTTTTCACGTTGGCCAGCTCCAATGGGAAACTAGGTTTCTCTCTCTTTCTCCAAAGGATACCGCAAGGGAGAATTAATTAGGAGGCATACGTTTGTCAACACTTTGGCCGTTTATCGATCGTTTATCATAACAAAATTGTATGTCTTTGAAAATGAAGCATACTGAGCGTATCGTAAAGATTAATAAATCTAATTAGATATATTTGCGTTTAATTAACTAAATTTCATAATAAATATAATGGAGTGCTAATACTTTTTGTAACTACTGTAGACATATCAAATAAAGTTCTGTAATGGCATTAACTAATTTTCAAGAGAGATTACGCGGTAGTAAGAAGTACGATATCGTATCGAGGAAAATCTAAATATAATTTTAATTAATTATGAATTTCGTCAGTTACGAATAACCACAGCAGATCGTCGCTAATCCACTCAGAACAGCAGAATAGACCGACATTAATGACCTCGAATCGATACCGATTGTGAGCTCACCGCAAGGTATCCCTTTCAACAGCGATGCTCCTTCCATCTCTAGCAACCGCCTTCTCATCCCACCCCTAAGTCGAGATATACGTGTTCTCAGTTATGTTGCATTGTACTCAAAGTACGCGGGAATCAAGACAAGTGAATCAATCGGGAACCAAACGTAGTCGGTTCACAGCCACGGCTTTCGCGACCCAAATCGTTATTGCTGAGATGATATTGCTCCGTATTCACGGAATAATGGTGCACTGGAGTTCTTGCGTGCCCGATGCCACCTCTTAGATAAAGTTGATTCGAATCTCAGAGAATATCGGGATAGACATAGCTTATTTCGTGGTATCCTAAATAATGGCTTATAGATACCTTAATAAATAATAATGCACGTCTCTAATTAGTTCGGTGGATAATTGAACCGAGCGAATTTCTAAATAAATTTGTGGAGGATGGTTGGTCGTGTGATAGTTTAAATGACGAGATTACTCGATGTTGGAACCGTCAAATATATTTTAAAATAATTATAAATACAGAGTCAACCGTAGATTCGCTAAAGACTGTGTATTGATCACTGATAAAACCGCTCGAGACGGAGACTGAAAAACCGGCCACCTTACGATCGTGTTCGTTTATTTATACTGATCGAGGGGGTACCGATAAGTTTCCATTCGCCTTTGTTTGACACTTACACGTAGCGGCGACATTGTTTTGTCCAGAGTTGGTTTATTATTACATTATGTATATCCTAACGATATTGGTACTCCGAGACAAAACAACAGCGTAGCTCGAATTGTCCTGTAGCTCATGTGCCGCTACAAGTGTACCATAGGGTTTTTCATTAAGGTAGATAATGTTACGAGACACCTATTATTTAAATGAAGTTATACCAGAAATTTGTAGGTTTTAATATGACTGCTGCTTATATTACCTGATTCTTTTAGACATTCTACGGATATAATCGTAAGGATATCGTTCATGGATTGATTGGAAGCAGTATTTATACTTTTTTACTATTCGATCAGCTTAAGGAATGCGTACATCCGGCATTTTGGAAGCTCGTGCCGCGCGTACAGATACCGCGATACACAGGGTAAGTCGAAACTCATTCGGAGGCCAATCGGATTGACGCTCGCTTACGCTCGTGGAAATCGGTCTACTCCACTATCATCACAATGGGTCCAGAGAAATCGAAGTGTGGAATTGCATTCTATTCCAGAGTGGATTCGCACGGACTATCGGAGTATCTTTGCCTTTCCAATTCTCTGATCCTTATATACAGCGCAGTACGAGCGAGTTCGCTACACTTTTTATCATATATTTATTATATTTTCGTCGAGATGAGCTGACTTTTTGTGCGCGAGGTCGTAGAGATTCGGTTGGATTCGTTGACGAGCGTATCTATAGAAAGAAAATTGTTGTTTTGTTGAGAGAACTGAAGGAAAGAACTGAAAATGTTCAAGGTTGCAAGCAATTGGGAATTGATTCAAGATTCAAACGATAAGATTGGAACGGAAAGAAGAATGAAATTTTAAGGAAATCACATGAGATTTTATCGTATTCACTAGCAAATTAATGGTTAAAGTCTTATTTCTTCCATCCTACTCTCGATACCGACGTTGAATGACGATCTAATGGTTGCTCGATGTAACCTCGGCGATGGCTTATCTGAAACTGTCATTAACAACTTTCGAGTATGACTATTGTTTAAAACTCGGCCCCGATATTTCGAAGAAGTTAAGCGGAATTTCGTTGCGCCAAAATTATCAGAAGTTCTGTTAGTTCTGAACTCTGTTATAAGTTATTATAGGAAGCTTTATTTAAACTTTCATAAATCCATGTCTACGTATTGGCGCAAAAGGTTAAAGCACTTTCTCTTTACTAATTAATATTTTTCTTGACAAATTTCTGAATTCTGAATTGTAGCAATACTTACCTGTTCTGGTACTTGAGAGAAACGTAGCAGATCCTTATTCTTCTAAATTCAGTCTAGGAAAAGTAAATAGAAAAAATACAAAATAAATCTAACGCTAGAAATACTAGAATAATTAAACCAATTCGACATTTTTCGTAGAAATTTAATTTTTGAACGTTTGACTGATTTTTTGTAAAATATATGAACAGGAGCTTGTTCCTCATCCTTCATTTTGATTTCTTCGGCTCGAGTTTTATAGTATTTTAATCGTTGGAAATTTTAGTGTTAATTAACAAGATGCAAGAAACGACTATTGTTACTATGATCGTATAAAACAGAAAGAGTAGAGGGTATTAGAAAAGAGAACACGGGTCGATTCGTTTTTCATCTTTCTTTTATAAAACAAAGTCGTAATGTACTGATAGTTCCTTTCGTTTAATGCCAGTATACATCGTAGTACTCGTATTCCTTGACCTTCTTAACGGTTTCACCGACGAACGATCGATCGTTCGAGTCGATCCTCGACGACGATCGATCGAACGGACTCAATCGATAGACCGAACCTCCAGGATTTCTGCAAAAACAGGCATTTCGAGCACAACGGCATAGCGAACGTAGATCGGTAAAGCTGTTTGATACTTCCGTTCATTTTGTATTTTATTTCCACTTGCTCGTTTAATTATTACCCTCTTTGTTACTGTCTTTCCTGTTCTCTCTCCCTTCCCACGTCGTATAAACTAGACTTTCTTTCCTTTCAGACGCTATGAGCAGCTCGTGCTCTGCGAAGTACCTGTTTTCTCGTGCCAGTTTTTGGAGAACGAGTTTTTTACCTTTCGCACTCCGATAGTTTCTAGCAGACCTCTTATTCTCCTTTTATCCTCTCCGGATCTCTCCTTCGCTCTCGGAGAAATTTCGAAGAAATTATTACAATATTTATACTTTATATTATACATACTATAGAATCGCTATAACATCTCGATATACAGTGAAATCAATCTCAACAAGATCGTTCGAACCTTTTTATCTAGATAAAATCCACGTAAACCTGTACATCGTTTGAATATTCGAAAAACTAAGGCGATATCGTATTTTATGTACAACGCAACGATTATCACATAAACAATCATAAAATGATTACAACTGTACAGAAAGTTGCTTCGGTTTTCTCCTTAAAAGACACATTCAATATTATTGCCTCCATTTCACTACTTCTCCTTTTTTGTCACGCTATTCCGAACGAAATATTCTACGATCGTTTGCCAGTTTTCGTTTCTCCTTTCTTTTCTCTTAAACGCTTTTCGACCTACCGACCACGCAAGAGAGAAACCGGCGTCTCTGATATCCGCGATAAGCATTTCCCGGCCAAACGGAGAGGACGAGCAAAAATCGGCGAGCTCCAAACACGAGCAACGCGAGTCTCCTTTTTCTTTTCTTTCTCGTTTCATTGACCACGTCTTATAACGACCTTATCCAATTCGCAACGGAACTCCGGTTCGCGACAAAACAATAGCGAGAGTTCTGTTCTCCCCTGCCCTGTTCTTCCAAACAAGCAAAAGATCAGCATACTGTATCGACACTTTCGGGCTTTTCGACTTTTATCCGTTCGCCTCGCGGATACTTGGCTCGATTATTCGCAGGAGTTTCGTGATCGTAACGCGGCCCAGAACCCGTTCTCGTATCTTCGCCTGTTAAATTTTCAGCAGAAATTTTATTGGCCATTATTTTATTAGTTTACGCGTTCCCTACGAAGCAACAAGTAGCCTACGTTCTTCAAAAATGTAGCGTGCTCGTGTTGTTTCATTTCCATATGCACGAAGAACCGTGAGAACGGGCACGGTTTAATCTCGAACGGAGACGCGTCGAAAATTCCTGTTGGTGTAGAAATTCCGTGAAATTTTCGACCAGAGAGAACGGAACAAAGCGGAAATGTGTCGCGGACGGTCGAAAGTTTCGCTGTAATATTATTATTATTATCGAAGTCGACGAACGTCCGGAGGATGTCGCTTGATTTTTCTCGAGCGCGAATTACAACTTCGTTGTATAAGAACGAACTTCCTTAACGAATAAACTAGATATATACCTTCTTTCTTTCGTGTTTCTCGGCTGTACCACAAACGAATTAAAGAGCACCGTGGACTGGAGTTTCTGTATAAAATCCATTATATTCCTCGGAGCGTTATTGTCTCCCTTTAGAGGGTGGAAAATTGCAATCGAAAACTGGTCCTCTGATTCGATTACACGCTGGCTGGAATTAGTTTCTCCGCCATGTGTTTTTCTTTTTTTTTTTTTTTTTTTTTTTTAATCGTAGCCCAGCGAGATTTTCGATCATCCAACCATATCTCTCTCTCTCTCTCTCTCTCTCTCTCGTCGTTCCCTTTGTTTTCTCTCTTATTCTATGCCTATCTGTGTGCGTGCACGCAATCGGACGAAAGTATTTAAACGTCGAAATGTAATTAACGCGTTTAAACGACGCGTTGTTCGCATGTTTCGCGCGAGAGCGTTACTGTTAAACCGTTTCTGGCTGAAATTCAACCGTATCGCAGTGAGTTACTAAATTAAGGGTGGTAAATGTTTGGCGGACGAGGACACGCGCGATTACGCTTTCGATATCTGCCAGTCCAGTGGAATCGATCGGTTTTTGGTGGCGTCATCTCGAGAGGAACTCGCGTCGAGAACCGGTGATCCGTCAGTGCTCGGCCTCTACCGTTTCCAGAAATCACGCTATATCACTGTGCGCTCTACGTCCGTAACCAATCAGCCGAATACGTAGACGAATACACGTTGAGGAAGGAATGGAAGACTTTTATAGATTAAACTTGACGTAAAACGAATTCTGCGCCTATCGAGACTCTCTCTTCTGTGTTTTTCCTCTTCCTCGTTTTCTTTTATCATTTTTCCGAAACGGAACGATTCTTTTGTTTCTGCGTTTACGCGGTTCGCTTCTCGGTATTCTGCCGGTGTATACAGTGTCTCGTTGTGTACACTTCGTGCGTGCATGACAGTGTATGTTTGTGTAAGAACCCGTGTTTATTTACGCCCGATCGAGAGTATTTCGAGAAATATTTGGAAACTTGGAATTTTAATGGGAGAAGTATTCTAATTAGGAACTTAAATCTCTTCGACAGTTTCTCGCGAGCGATATTACATGGAAACACGGATTTTTACGCAGCGTGTAATAAAAACGGGACATTCTAACGGAAAAATTACGAAGCTACGTTTTTACAGACTCGGCGCACGCTTCTTCAGGCTGAACTTGCTTTTGGTCTGACTTTTGGTGTGGCTTTACGAAATAGGCTGACGTTATTGCTGCGTACAGTCGCGGGATCGTTGTCGAGAATCCACGCGTGCTTTAAGAGAGAAACGAGATGGAATAAAAAGAACGGTACAAAAATTCGATTCAGTCACGTTGAATTATTCGGTTAATTGTGCAGCCTGTTGTATTCTTAGCGGTAAACGCAGCGAGTATCGGATGAACGAGTCGATGGTGTTCCGTTCGAAACGTTACAATTAATCGCTAAACAACGAGTATCGAGATCAATTAGTCGTCGCGTTCACGACGAAAGCTTTGTGTGTTTTTAACTACGAAGATAAATCGCTCTCGCAATCGTACATACATACATAGTTAAAAAATAAAAACGAAAGTCACGCCTGTTCGATATAGGCGATAGGATGATCGATGCCTCTTAGCGTGGATATATAGGGAATTGGAGATTTTGATTTACGTTAGAATCTGGCTCGTGGAGTTCGTGCATTCTCGAATAACGACGAGAAAATCGTTGGTACTGTTTCGTACCCCGTTCTACGCGAATTAGTAGTAGCTTAGAATAGAGCTGGAACGAGGTATCGTTTGCACATCGATCCGAAGCGACATGACCTCGCGTTCAAGCAGAAAGGTCGAAGGGATGACGAGAGATCCGCGAACGAAAGTATTCGTTTAGCGGTGTGATCGGTATTACCATTCTTCGTCTGATTGTTCAAGCATTTTCGGAGTGATCAGTAGATGTTTATTTTATGGCCTTGATAATCGTCGTGACAACTCGTTGATATTCGCAAGTTTCAAATTAAAGATTTAAACCGACGAATTTCAATCGTTCTGATCGCAACGCGTGAAATCCTCGATCCGAAAATCGATGTAAATTCGTAAGTAACAATTCGTAATTGCCACTGTATACGGATCGGATTAAAACGAGCATCGATGGAGCGTGATTAAATATAATGAATATTAACCGGTGGGATAATTGTATCCTGCTTAAAATTTCATTATCTCCGACTGGCAAATTATTAAATTATCTCTTTGACGCCACGTAATCTTGCTTCGGTTGATTTGCACGATTTATTCTCGGACCGAGGCACGCCGAGCGATGTTCATAGAGTAAAGAATAAGAGCGCTGATTCCGTTCATTGTCACGCACCCAAGCTGGTTCGAAGAGCGATCACTACGATGGAAGAAAATTGTTTTTCGATTGCCTCGAGATGTATTCGAACGGCGAATGAAACGCACGTTTCGCGCAGAGGTGGAAACGCCAGCGAATCCTCTCGCTAAAATTTCATATGGAAGTGTCGCGTAGAACGAGGCATTCCGCGTGCTTTCAACGGGCTTTAATATCGTCGCGGTTTATCACCTCGCAATGATCGCCCTTCCGGTTATCTCGGCCACTGACAAGTTCGCGTTTCGTTTAATCGCGTTCTCGCTATTGTCTCTAGATAGAATTTGCAACTGCCCTTTCAAATAGACTACTACAACGCTTTTTCAGATTCTTTTTCTTGTCCTAACGTTTCTTTTTCTCTACGACGATCGATGATAAAGTCGAAGAAAACCGTGTGTTCGCTTATATATAGAAACGTTACTAGATCGAAGAAAAATCGGAACGAACCGGAAACGAGATCCCTTCCGGATATATGGTTTCCTATGCACAATAAAACAATCGTTCGGAAACGACCCGATATCATTCGGCCGTTGTATTATAGTTTCGTGTTCGGTTTTGATCTTGCGTAGGCTGCACTCTCTCTCTCTCGCTCTCTCCGCGACAGACGATCAACGCTATTAGACAGTAGAACTTGTTGCATCGATAATAGTGTCGGCTAACAATGACGGTAATACGATCATAGTAATCTTTAATGATATTAGTAGTCATCCGTAATGTACTCTATGTGTATATTTATATATTATGTATAAGTATGTATACGTATATACAATACAATATGATTTACAATAATTTACGATAATCGATACCATAAATCATCTCTTTTTTCTTTGTCTCTCTCTCTCTCTCTTTCTCTCTCTCTCTCTCTCTCTCTCTCTCTCATCTCCCTCCCTCAAATATCTAATTCCATTTCTGCCACTTTTAATTTATTGGAAACTTAGCCACGCTGAGCCCGGCAAGCGTGGCGATAATTGTCGATTCCAACACACACCTTGAAAGCGTTTTAGTGATATCACAGTGATTTCATTGCTCCAATATTATCGATAGAGATCGTTTCGCGGCGCCCAGCGCGAGATCGTTCGGGTTATTTCGTCGTGTGATTAATCACGAATGAAAAATTTGTTTTTATAATTGTTAGAATATCGGTAGAGCATAGGATAGTGGCGCGGTAGGTGAATAAATCAGCAAATAAATTAATTCGCGATGCCTATGACATTTTAAAGAACGAAACAATGCATCATGCTTCGGAGGCTTTGGTATTAAATGGGAAATTGTTTTTAAGCGGTCCGGTATCACAGTGATAATTGAAATCGTAAATAGAGTAGGTGGGTCTTAAAAAGAGGCACGGAAATGGAAAATGCTCGAATTAATTACGAGCTCGACGGTGTGTGTACGTGTTTGAAAGGCGTGCAGTTATCGTACATTTAACGCGGTGGAATGTCAATTGACTGCGTTTAGTTTGCAGAAATTTTCGAATCAACGTACTATTAATGGTGTATTATCCGGCTGTAATTTTATGAGTTTACAAAAGTTGGAGAGAGGAAAACAACGGGATGAGTAATGAGACTAGGTTATCGGGATAATTAATCCAAGTTTTTAGTCGGTGATTCGAAGAGAAATATACCAGTTCGCCTGGTTTTCCACGGACAAGGATGAATCTCGGAAGTTTGCGTTCTCGTAAGATGAATCTAACGATAAAAGTGTCTGTAAATCTACTGGATGCATCTCGTCGCTCTTGGTGGTCCGTTCGTCGCCGCTTGGATGCCAGAGATATTTTTGGAAAAGTTTGATTGGAATCGGGTAAATAGATTGTTAGCAGCGTTATCAGCGAGGTGGATATAACGAACGATCTCGCTCTACTTCAAAATCTCGAGCAGACAAAGGAGTAGTGCCGCTCGTCGAGTAGAAATAATAATTAAAATAGATCGTTCGATCCCTACGGCAACGCTGGATTATTTAATATGTAAGAATGATCGATGGTAATAAGAATCGAGAATGATAATGGCGATAATAAGAATAATGGTAATCTGTTGATAATAATAAGAATAATATTAGTAACAATATACATATCTGTATACAACGTGTATAAATACAAAGTATCGTGTCTTCGTTAATTTATTATTTTAATCCCGTGACAACGTGTTGCGTGTCGCTTAGGTTCAGAGACGGTACGAGCGTAATATTAATTAGAATGATCGGTTTCTTTTTTTTATTTTAAACATCGTTTAGCTTGCTTCTCTCTTTACACCAGTCCTTCGAGATCGTTCTTCGTCGTTTTCGTTCTTCGTATATCATTCGTTCAAAATCTCCGCACGATTTAGGTCTTTTGCTTCTAACGTTGGTAAATTTCTCTTATGCTTACAGCTTAAGTTAACATCGTGTGTACGTATGGTAAGGTAATTAATTACTGACACACAGAGAGATTCATGGAAAAATTTGGTTTGCAAAAAATTTGGTCGACCGCCTAAGGCAAGATCGCCGCGTACACGTAATTTCATTAACGATATTAATGGTAAACGACAGTACGTTATCGTAATTACTTAGTACGTTGCATTTTACGGATTCACGGTATTTCCCTCTTTTGCAATTTTCATCTTAGCGTTTGCCAACGCCAAGCACACGCCTCTTACATTTTATTATTTAGTCTCATCCGAATCGACTTAATCTTACTATCTTACAAGTAACTCGTTTACAGGAAAATGTCGAATCTCGCTGTCCGAACTTTTGCTTACATCTTATATCGATCTAATTAACTTTGAAACTAACGACGAGGAGAAACGTTCGACGATTCATTTATTCTTTCCTATTGCTGCGTGTGTCTCGATTCCGTGCCACTTTGGCAAAGAGATCGATGATCTTCGGTCGATCTCGCTTTTCGGGGAAACACGGCGAGCGTTCGATGAGGAATTTTCACGGTATCGAATAGAGCAAGGTTTCTGGAGAACAACGAAAAAAAAAAGAAAAAGAAAAAAGACAGGAGAGGAAAAGGCACAAGTTCTCGAGATTGCTCTGTGTCTCTCCAACCTCGACGATTTTCTAGATGGAGATCAGAAACGTGGCCCGAGATCAATAGATCGTGAAAAGAGACGAACGTATTGGATATCAGCGATAACGAGACGAAAGAGCGAAAGAAGGAAAAAGCAGCAGGGAGCCCTGTATCGATGTTTGATCGTCTGAAATATTACCGAGCATCCGACCTCTCGGTTAGAACGTAAATTCCACTCGGTTATGTGTATCCATTTCTGGCTTCCGTTTACGCGTTCGAGAACATAGTATCTTACGACAGCATCTCCAGTCCTTTTATTTCGTGCACGATAAATTCTCAAGGATCCAGCCGACCGTCTAATACAGGATTTCATGTTACAAGGTACGCGTTGTAATATTTCGAGATGGGATTGCACGAGGTTGCGATCGACGCGAAATTGTTCCCCGCGACCGATGGATCTCGGATTATCGAAGGGTGAAACCGAGTCAAGGAAACAAATATCGTAACGAACACATATTCGTTTTTCCAAGGTTTGGTATTTCGTTTAATTTTACATGCTAATATCGGCGCGGAACGCGACTAAGATAGCCAGATAACAAATGCGCATCAGGTTCCTCCAGCCGGTCGAAATCAATTTGTAACAACCATGTCAAAAGTCTTGTCCGCTTTTATTCATAGCTTTCCACGTAAACCGCTCGATAGTTGGCTGTGCAAACGTTGCGTTTGCACCTCGTTGCGGCCGATTCAAATAATCATCAAGGATGCATCAACCTGCGTTGTTTAATGTACGATCGATCCATCAAAACCGTCGATTTCCTAACCCTTTCATAAGCAAAAATCCGGCTGGAAAAACGCATATACGGTATATTATGTGGTACGTGTATCCGTGTGTACACGGTCCATCGATCTCGGCTATGCTAATAATCCGTCGCATGAACGTTGCAATCTTATCAGCGCGCCTCTTATTGGTTCTGTACACTCGAGAGACTGTCTTGTTCGTCTATTCCCCCGACACTTTGCCCCAGTTCACCCTTAATGCGTGGAGCTTGGTCGGAGAGAGACAGAATTAATGCGAGAAAGCCAGACACACGCGTGTATCGCATACTACAGACCACACGTATATACGCTTTATTGATTTATCGTTGTAGCGCGTTGCGTGTCACGTAGATGCGTGCACACGTGACATATGTACAGCCTGGCTATAAAGGGGTTGCGGCTAATTCGTAAATTAGTTTGAAACGCGCGCTAGGGATAAATGTTACGTGGAAAGCATTTCATTCTTGAAATTATCTTTTATTTGGAACATCGCGCGTGATTTTCTTGGAAATTTTTAGTTTGTACGCTGTAGCTATCGGTAACTAGGGTATAATATTGAACCTATGCCGAGATGAAAGAAATGAAAGGTATAGGAAAGATATCTCTGATTTTGAACTGTTCGTTTTATACACTGAACTACAGAACTTTTAAAAATTGGAACTTGAAAGATATTTTTGATAAAAAAATATACATACTGAAAATAGAAAGAGCTGAAGTGTAAAACTTGCATCAGCGGAATCGAAATGAAACAAAATGAAAGCTTTCATTCGTATATTGCACGAAATATCATTAAAATGTGCATCGTCGCAATCTATGAAAAAAATATGAATTCTTAATTTTGGTAATTTTCACATATGGTATTTTCACTCCAAATATTTTCGATATTACGTCGATCGACGAATGAACTGGTCGATTTGAATAGGAATCGTTTTCTAAAACACATTTTCCGCTGTTGAACAGAAATGTTATTCTGAAAGTTGTAAAAGACCGATTGGAAGCAAAGAGAGTTCGGTGCAGGTGTGTCGGTTATGTGAAACGTATGCTGGCTCTTAACTCTTAATCCCCGACCAAAAATAGTCGGATTTCGATCCTCGGTCTCGGTACAGAAGCCCGAAAGTAATTTTTTATTCGAGTTTCTCGCGGTCAGACTGCGGGGATGATCTTTAATCTGCGAAATAGAGAGACCAGATTGAATGCTATCGGTGGAAATTGTTTTTCGAAATTTGTTCCGATGGATGGGCCACTTTCGATTTACGAGCAACGTTTTTGCCGCTCTTTGATTTGTTTCGATTCGTTGCTAGACAGATAGGCGTGCCAACATTTCTCAATACAGATTCGCGTAAAATATTTCACATAACTTGAACATCTTGTCGTTTCCTGCGATTTCAATTCTGAAAAATATCCTTAAATAAGTTCATAAGTATTAGGACGTCTCTTGGAACTGGATAACAGTTGTTGATATAATCAGAGATTTTAGTAATTTTCCAATCGTTCCTGAGGTTTATCTTATTTTTGGTGAATGTCCCGATACCTGTAAATCGTATTTATGAATACGAATACAACTTTCTCTTTCGATAGAAATTACATAGCAAATCTAATCGATAGAAAGAAAGAGTTAGAAAAATATCGCGTACACCGGTGGCGCGCAGCTATCGATTAAGTAAAACTGGCGTGCGCTCGGATAAAAGGGGGTGGTAAGTTTCGAACCGGTTTGATCGGTTTTGAGAGCGGATTCGGTGCCTCGGTGAGGTTGGCAAGCGTTAAATTATAAAGCAGCTGATCGCGAATTGGCACCCCGGTGCGCAAACATTGCGTAAAGCCGCATAATAATTGAAACCGCATAGGGTTCTATGTTGGCTTCGCGCGTCACCAATAAACAAATAAAGCTGTGCATTCATCTTTAATCGCGGTTTCACCAGGGTGTAGCGTAATCAAATTTAATATTTCAAGCCGAACAAACAGAAATTTGACATTGCAAGCATTACATCCTACTTTTTATCCTTGCTGTCGTGCGAATTCTATTCCCATTGACCGTACGTCGTACAAAGCGATCGTTTCCCCGTATCTCCTCTCTCTTCCCTTGCATCTCCGTTCTTCTTTCATTTGATTTTTAAACTCGAGAAACTTCTACGTTTTTTTTATAATAATACGTATCGTTACGTTTTCAGCATCCTTACCGTTTATTTAAATCGATAGAATTCGAAAAAACTGTCGTGATTAAACGATTACACGATTAAACCGTAGCCGTGTATCGATCCTATTGATAAAACGATGTATACCTATTTAATAGGAAACACGCTCCTTTCGTTTTAGCTTTTTTTTCGTTTTATTTGTCCGATAACGATCATTCCGATCACGTCTCTCGTGAATTTGTGCTCGCTTCGAGATCTTCGTCCTTCCTGCGATCGTGTGCCGATGTGCGTATATAATATCGTAGAACAGTTACGTATTATTACACGCGCAACGTATGCCACAGCCCGTTCCGAAAGTTTTCGTTCCACGTCGTGCGAAACATGGTAGCGAAGCATCAGAACTCTCAGTTTCCCTTCCCTTCGTTTTCCGTCTATTTTTCTCTTTCAATTTTCGACACACTGCTATTTTGCCTTCCTAGAAGAAACTTTGTATTCGGTAGCTCGTGCTTCGGAAAATTTTCCATCTCTTACACTGCTCACGAATCGAATAGCAGGTAATTTCGAAACGAAATCAAGCGAACATGCAAGGTGTTCCTTTCTTAGTCACCTACGTGAATATCAAAGAACAGAAACTTTCCGGACGAGCCGCTCGCGACGGCCATATTATATACACACATACACGTATGCTATACATATCTACATTCACGTACATCGATAGTAAGTGGATTGTCGCGATTTTTAATTTACAATCGGACCGTGTGCCGTCTGTCCAAGGAACTCGGAGAAGGAAGAATGCCGCAGGTACACCCCCGTCCCCGCCCAATTTTCTTCCATTCTGACGAAGAACGATGACGAGGTGGCTTCGACGAAAAGATCCGATTCCTCGGAGGCGGGATACAGAGAACCCACGAATCGTGTCGCGATCATCGCGACCAATAATTCGTCTCTGTCGAGCAAAAAAGAAAACGTCTCTGACACTTTTCACGCGTTCCTCCCTTCGATATAATTAGTTTAAAATCACGATGCAGCCGTAGTTCTCGAATCTGTATCGTTGGCTGTCGCGAAGTTCCATCTGTCTTCTTTGGTGTCATGTTGAATCGACAACCAGTCGGAAGTTGTATCCGATCGAGGGAGAGGCAGCAGCTGTTGCTGAAACACACCGATAGTTCACGACATCTCGTAGAGTGTAGAGGATTCATGGCCATCACTGGCAAAACGGGCTATCGAATTTGTCAACTTTCTCATGATTTCTTCCCGGAAAATTGTTATCCTCGAACTGCATGGACGAGGAAATTCTCGGTGCGCCCGTCTCCGAGGCCACATTAGACACGAACCGAGTTTAGAATTTCACCGAGTTTACATTCCAAAGGAAGCGTCCCGCGAGAGTTTTTACAGTCGCATCCGAATTTCCCAAGACTCTTGCGCATAAACACCTTCGTCGTGTCGTTCTCCTAACTTATCGCAGTAAAGATATCTGTTCAAGCGTTCTTGTCCGATCCTTCCATCGATGTTCCACTTCGCAAAGGCGATGTATTCGCCGATCGATTTTCATTCGTGTTACCTGGATCCCGTTCGAGAACGTTCGTCCAGGGACGACGGGATTATTTGAACAGTATCCTGCGAAACGCGCGCCGGAAATCCTTGTTGAAGACGGTGTAAATGAAGGGGTTCAGGGCAGAGTTCATGTAGCCGAGCCAGAACGCGATCACGAACGCCTGCGTGGGTATTTCGACGTGAGGGAACAAAGGTTTCGCGATGTAAAGGACGAAGAATGGCAGCCAGCAGGCGATAAAGCTGCCCATGATGAAACCGAGTATCAGAGTGGCTCGTTTCTCTTTTTTTCTCGCCAGTCTCCTCTTCTCTCTCTCCGGGTCCCGCGGTTTCGACGATTTTGACTCTACGCCCGAGTCATCTTTGCCAGACGTGCGTCCTCCGTCCCCGTGCTCTCTTCTGAGCTTGCCCAGATTCCTACGACCGAAGATGGGCTGGCAGAGACGAAGCTTTAAAGGCTTCACCACGGCACACCTGGATACAACGCCGCTGTCCGACGACGACGGGTCGAACTCTGACACCATGTCGACGTCGATGCCGACGCTAGGCGCCCTGCATCGCGATGGCACGCTCGATTGGCCGTCGCCGTTTACTGACAGCGTTGCCTTCAGGTTGCTCTTCTGCACCGGGACTGGGATCGTCACCTGTCCAACAGATTTGTACAGCGTTTTAATCGTCGTTATTTGAAAAGGATCGTTTCAACGATAATTTAAACGATAAATGATGTAATGAAAACTCTGAGGTAAATATAAACAAGTGTTTGTAACATCGTCGCTTCTCTATACTTTTCAATTCGTGTAGTTGATCAATGTGGTTTCTAAACCGCCTAAATAGCCATTACCAATCTAAGCTATTCCAATGCATAGTTTTACAATATGCACCTTACTGGTACAAGAAGCTTCCGACGATACCAACTGTTTCGTATTTATAAACAACAGAATAAAGTAAAGATTCTGAGAAACGGACATGTATAGGATAGATTCGATCTCGGTACTGGAACGATAAAGAACTGTGCTCTTCGATTCGCGGGATTTTTATTCGATTCTGTTTGCACCGTGGAAGAGTCGTGCGAGAAAATCCAACAGCGAATTTCTACATTCGGCGATTTACTAGTTTCTCTTTTATGCGTTGTAGCAGTGTACGAGATCTCGAGAAACGCGTCGCTGTATCGCCAAACGGGATGTATTCAGATCCCAGACCACAAAACTGAAGTTATTGGGTAAGTGCATCCGGGATACGAGCGTGGAGACAGGTGTCTTGCGCGTCTCGTGTCGTTCGAGATCGGAGAATCTGCTACACATTTAGAAAAAGACGTTCAGAAAAGATGTTTGACGTTCTGCCTCCGAGTGGATGAGGAAAATTCACGAAAAATAAGAGACGAGTTCTGGCGGGAGGGGGGTCGAATTTGAATACGTTTGAACAAGCTGATAACATAGATTTCTTCGTATTCCAACGTAACAGAGGATAATGTTTGCTCCGAATTCGAGCATGTACGTTCAAGCACTTGTAGAATATGAAACACGTGCTCGTATTTCTAGCGTGATAGATGGTCTGACTTGGGACGAATCGTGGAAAAGAATAACATTGTTAAACGTACCAAATGGTCTGTTATCTATCAATTCTTCAACAGGGGGCATATTTTAGGAGAAAGAATATTTTCATCGCAAGTACCTTTCCATACAATTCCATATAAGCAATGCTATCCTTGCCTCATATTTCATGAAGCTACTTTGGGAAATTTGATACGTCGAATTCACGAATAGTAAGCTGTGCGTACTTTTTTGTATGTTATCGTTCAAAGGTATCCGGACACTTATTCTTGACGACATATTTTATTTATGGATAGAAAGTATGACTCAAAATATGACGAGTAAAATATAAAAAAGAAAAAAAAGACACCATTTGAAGTAGATTAAGACGTTAACCTTCAGCGTATCCTTTTCCTCCATTGGAATACTGTTCCCTCCTCCGGGATCCGCTTCAGAGGTACTAACGTCGCTAGCAAAGTCGCACGTGACGATGGGTATTTGTACGGGCTGATTCTCGATAGTCGCGACGTTCTCCATCGCGGAACCAGGCTGTTTTTTCGATTCAGTGGCCGGCGTGCTTTGTGTGAAACTGGTCTGTCTAACATCCGGGGACTCAGGTGGCATCACTGCACGAGGACGCGGCTGCTTGCGGATGCCGCGGCGCGCGCGAGCCTTCGCCGCGAAATAAATGCGTATATACACGAACACCATGATGCACGACGGGATGTAGAAGCTGCCGAGCGCGGAATAAAGGACGTAGCCGATGTCCTCTGAAAGCTGCAACAGAAACGAATGAATATTGAATAGCCACTTTGTCACGGAACATTCTTTTGTGATTTTACAATCTAGGACCAATCTAGTGCCAATCTAGGGCCAATTTGGGGAATTCATCTCGAGCTACGCTTTATCGTTTAAATTAATAAATAAAATGGGTCAGTTTGTGAAGTTTAATCAATAAATTTTACAACAGACAAATGCTTCATCGTTTAAAGGAGTAAAAGTAAAATGGGTAGACAATTTATGAAGTTTCTCCAATAATTCCCTTTTTTATCAAGCAAATTATATATTCTACTATTAAGCAGTATTGTATGATAAAAATAAAATATTGGAGAATGTCGTCGGTTTTATAAACGTTTATAGTAAAGGAATATCGAGTTCAGTAGTGGTCAATTTATGTGGATTTCATTGATTGGAGCGAAGCTTTAGCTAATATCCGATTAACTGAACTAAAACTCATTTGTCTATGAAATTCTATTATGTAAACGAAAAATAGTAGGCGGCGAAGAAAATTGGTATTTAAAATTTCATGAGAAACACAATCACATTTCCTATTTTTTACCGGCAAGCTGTTCGAACATTCAGTAAAAAGATTGCTTTAAATACTATTGCGATCTCTGTGAGATATATACCTACGTTCTGAATATTTTGTAATTTTTGTATACATTTACATTATTTGTTTTAAACTTCAATAGCATAATGATAGTAAACTAATCTCATAATCTCTTGCTTATGAAAATCAAAATCTTTCATATAACACGCATAACATATTCACGAAAAGTACTCATAAACGTTCGAATATTATCGCGAACCTATGTATATTGTCTCCTTATAAGTAGAGCGAATCGAAACGATGCAACTTTCAATCAGAGAAAGCATTTGTAGTGTACTGCGATTACGCTCGTTACGAATGATGCGGCGGGCAAAGAGAGCGGAATTAATTCCGTTCTCGGCTCAAAGAGAATAAATTTACCGGGCTAACTTTTGCCAGTGAAAAAGTTTCTCGTTCAATTTAACAAAATATGGGATTACGCGCGAGTACGGTTGATTTTTACGAATTTCTTCGCAATCCTCTCTAAACATAGTAAAACGCTGATTCGTGAATAAACACAGTTTCCATATTCTATGAAAGTTTCGATCCCGTTTACTAGGTAACAGAAGGGCAGATTACGTCGTTTCCATATAATAACTTTTACGGTCACGCGCTCCTATGAACGATACACATATCAGAACTGGGATACGCTGTTCTACAATACGAGCGACGACGTTTCGCTTAAAAGTGATGCGCACACGGCCTAGAACGTGAAATACGTACGAACGTGTGTATTACACGCACGTTAGAGAGAATCTAATTCGATTTAATTTACGCTACGGTCTGTCCTGAACTCGTTGGAATAAAATGGGACACTGCTGTTGAACAGAAGTCGTTTTATTTCGTACGAAGAACAACTTCTTTGTCATTGAAACCGTCTGACGTTCCATTTCCATTTCAAATGCAAAAATTAAGATCATATTCATTTACCAATTGCCATGGTATAGATTGGATCGTTAGTCTCATAATTTTGTAGGAATTCTTAGTCCATTGCAAGATGACAATATCTGTGGAGCCTGAAAGAACGAATGCTCCTGATCGTACCAAGATCTTTTTGATACTTTCGATCTGGTTGACGGGTTACAAAGGATTTTAGAATTTTAGTAAAAACTTAATATTATCCGCAACAGGTCGGGTTCTCTGCTAACAGGATGATACACGAGTTATTTTCAAAATAGGATGAAGCCAAAGTTATTTTAGATCTTTATCAGAGAGATTACGGGTGGAAGTACGATGAAACTACTTAGATCTCCTATCGCATCGGTGTATTCTACTGCACCCTCTGGTAATATCTAGTATCGCGTTTCGTCCCTCTTCGTTCCAGTTTAGTGTGATTCCATTTGCTGTTTCCAGTGTAGAAATAATGAATCCACTTGGGGATATACATACGCGATAGTTAGGCAGCGATGTGAATTGGGTTTATCGCACGGTCGTAATTCCTTTTCTACCGTTTGTCACTTGATCGTACACGCGTAACGTTAACGAGTATTTCACCTTTCTAAAATTAAATTCGATACGTCGAAACTGCTCTCCTCTAGCCAGCTACTGACTTAATTTTAGAGTTAAGACGAGCACGTATCCCACGTCTGAAGTATCCGCGAAGCGATTAGCGCTTGTAAACTTTAATCTTTCAACGGAAACCGTTTAATCTTCCCTTTTTTGCCAGCGTTGGCCGTTTTCCCTTGCTTCTATAACGGCTTTACATAAGGGCGGCCTCAAAAGTCTGACACGGCGGAGCGGCGGCTCGGAACGCTTTTTCTCCTTCTTTTTACCACGGTCGAGTCTAAAAAGATAGAAAAGCGACGAAAAGTACGAAGCAAGCACCGTTATCGCGTAAACACGCGAAATAACGAGCTGTTTTAGCGAAAATTCCCCGACAGAAATTCATAACCGTCGATACGCGATCAGTCTCAAGCCTTTTTGCCACTTCATTTCGCGTTTCGTTTGATTTACGACCGTTTTGTATTGCAAAAATAATGTTCCACCGGGAGAGAAAATTCGCTGGATGATTAGTTAGCGAAACGATGAGGTCGATTCTTCCGCATCCTTGAAACCGCGCGCATTTCTCCGCTTGTTCTCGGCTCTGTTCCGGATTATCGGTCACCTGGTCACGCTGCTTCCATTCTTGCCAAGAGAGAAACGGGTTGGAAAGGGAGCAGCGGCAAAGTCTCTCGCGGTGACGTCAAACGTTAGTGGGCCACCGCCACCCCTAACGCTACCTCCTTTCCACGGCGAATTTTACGGTTCACGGCTACGAAATATTTTTTTTTCTTTCTTCGTTTTCTTTCCGAGTTATGCGTTTACACTCACGGCTTTCTTAATGAAAAATTCATCTCGCTTTTTATTCACTCTCCTGGGAATGAGAGAAAGGAACAGAAGCTTTCTCACGCACTCTTCGCAGCGGCCTTCCTCGCGAGGTAACGAGCAACCTGGAGCACGCTCGTCGAGAGCGAAAATTCATGAGATCATGAATAACAACGTCCGTTCCGAGATGCGTCCGTTGGTCAGCTGTGAGAAATCTTGCGAGTGAAACGGATTGAAATCGCCGCAACTCGTCCACCCGGCGACGTGTCCGTTCCATTAAAAAATTCACGAAACGCGCGGTAAATTAAGGCAATCGAGCTGGTCTATCGAGTTACAAATCCCCGGAAAGATAAATATTCAGTTGGTCCAGAGAAATCGGAGTTCACTGCGGTGAAACGATACCGTTGGTAGGACGACCACGAATCTTGGCCATTTTAGCTGAAATGACGCCATTCGCGTTTGTCGAGCCCGTTTCCACCAGAGAGTTCTATGTTCAACGTTTGCCAACGATTTCAATTATGAATCATTGATAAGCGATAGTCGATCGTGTTATCGGATCTGTGGAACGGGGACGAGGAAATAGATAGCAGCGGGAAGAAATCGGTGTAACGAGACGGAAGTGGAAAATCGGTGTATTTCGAACGTTCGAAAGTACGTGCGCGTTTCTGATTTTTCTCTTTTGTGCAGCAACCACTTTCATTCGTGTTCATCGAGCTTCGCGTGCCGTATACCATCCGTTTCTTCTTTCCAAGCGATTCCCATACTTTGTGATTCCCTTTACGTTTTCGAATCGATCGATGCAACCGATTTTGTCGAGTTGTTGCTGTCTTTAAAGTCAATTATCGTGTTTGAAGAAAATCACGTTGATTTCAGTACCGTGTTCCACGAGTTAGAAAAGTCGACCATTATAGGTAGCTTTGCTTTGCGAATCTCGTCGAGTGCAGCGCGCGAGCATACGCTCGTATCTATGAGGCTGCCTCAAATAAGTTCAACGGAGCCGAAAATGCCAGTCGCAAGGTGGCTCGGCCCCTGTACCAAAATGCCGGTGGCCACGTTTTGTCCGACCCAATTAAATTTCTTTCTGGCCGACGGTCTCGTTGCTTCTTTTCATCTAGATTCAGGCAAATCATGCTCTTTTAAGCGCCGCGTCAGCATGAAGCTGAGAAACCGATTATATCTCTCGTACCCTCTAAATAATTGCATTCCGACCTCGACTCCGGCTTGTCTGTGATACTCTTTCGCGAATATGGTTCGCAGGAAAAAATTACATTTTTTCAGAATGTTCTTAATTGAATCGCACGTCGGTGATTAAATGACAAACGCTTGCCTTCAGAAAAGCTACAGTACGTACTGTACGAAAGTTGTGAGTTTTATTTTTGTGGATGAATGCAACCGCACTTGATGTTGTTTTAAATCTGTCGTTGATAGCGAAGAGGCGTTTAATTCGAGAATTATCGATAATTTATTGAAAAAATGTCGATTAGTTTACAATACAGTAATCAGTATTCTGTATGTCAGCTTTTTGTTTCTTAACTAGAAGTATTCTTTCGTACCTGTCTAAACGTAAAGATTCGTTGAAAATCTTAGAAATGGAAAACCATGTCAAGATGTTTCCTAACAGTATAGTTTGTTAGTTGCTAAGACTTTAACGCAATTGTGTATAATAATATTCCAAACAATTGAGAGTATATTCATCTTTGTATTCACCCGTGTTAATCGAGTTTAAACGTTCCTCGTGCATTCAATGATGAATCCCTTATTATATTCTAGCAATTCCAGCGTTCTCAGAGAAACCTTGAGAGTTGGAAATAGGGTGAAAGATCCGTAAGAAAGAGGGAATCGATGCCAGGATTATTTCCGTGGAAAGGAGCGAAATCCAAGTTATTGGTTACCGAAATCCACCGCCTCCTGCCCCCTCCCCCATAGAATCCGGATTCTTTTCAATAAGGACGTGTCACCCTTTTTACGAATAACTACGTACACTGACGTTCTCCGTTCCTGTGCCTGCGATTGGACGTTTCGCGGCTTTTCGTCGAGGGTAACTTTCAAGGATTAAAAATTCATCATAACGGTTCTCCAGTAGCAGAACAGTAGGTACATTTTAGTACAGTTCTGTTCCTTTGACGCCGCGATTGATACTCTCTTTGTCCGTGCTACCATTGTTGCTTTCGGGGTACTAGGTCTGCTCGACTTGAAATAGAAATGCGAAGAAATGAATTTCTTTCTTTCTTTCTTATCGAACACCATGGTCGGAAGGGAAGGAAAGGAGGACGCTTACAATCGCGCTGCCTGTTATTAGTTATTGGAAAGAGACTATTAAGCTTCTGCGTTCGGATTAGACAAGTTACTCGAATTCGTTCAAATCGTTTGAGTTAAAGTAACGCGACATAGAAATACATTTTTTATTTGACAATACAATATACAAAATTGTACGTTATATAAAATTCATCACATCACGATCGTAGAAGAGTTGAAGTTTATTTCTGAAAAAATAGGAATTTTATGACATGTCGTAAACCTGATCCGACTGTAGTAGAAACTTTCGTGCAAGTTTAATTCTCCCTGTTCTGTTCGAACTTCTCCGTTGATCATGCTAATATTTGACCGTTGTAAATGGAGCGGAAGCACGTGACCGCGAGCAGCAGTCAGTTAAAACAATATTTAACGAGATAACGCGAGTGATAATGTACTATTTTGAACATAGCTACGAGTGTGAACAGAATGGTGCCGCGTATCTGCCATAGAAATTACGGTATTAAAATCATCCCCGTTGGCCAGCTGCTTTCCATCACTTTGAATTATTACCTTAATCGATTTCTCTGTGGTTAATGTCTTTCGGAGGAATTGTGGCGGAGTTTCACCGAAGATTGATCGAGACGAGCACAGTGTTTAATTGAAAATCATACGGCTATTGACGCACCAACGTTGTTCGTTCGACGTCAAAACACTCGCTGTACACTTGCCATTGGAGCAGAAGCTGGGAAAATCCCCAAATGGAAAGAAACACGCGGTCTAAAGTGGAATCGATGAGTCTGTCACGAGCAGATGTAAAACGTTTGACATTAAAGTCGCTATGGGGATGAAAGAGATGGTTCGAGGTAGAACACAAGGGCTGCGAAACGCTCGAATCAAATTCGCGCGCAGCCTAGTATGACCTGGATTTTCTGCCTTTTTTTCCTCTCTCTCGCTTCTCATTTCGCCGCTTCGTATAAAAAGATGTTGCTATTCCAACGCTCTTTTATTTTCCCTATCCTTTCACCCCTTTTTCTGCGCGCTTTTCAAACACGGATTGGTACGTTATGACATGCCAGAATAACATATAACGCCTGTAGACGAAAGTGAGATTGCCGAACGCACCCTTGGAATACAAGGTTTATCTTTCGAATGAAGGGATAACGCGGCCTTGTCGAAAGAATTTATAGACGAAATACATCGAGTCACGAATTTCCCCCCCTTCCACTTTTCGTATTTGGATTTGATTGTGGAATATCAGGCATGGGACTCGGGCTACAGCTAACATTTGTTTTTTCCCAAATTACCATTTTTCTTCTTTTTCCTTTTTCTATGGTATTCTTTGGTAAATTTCTGTTCCGAGATATTTGAAATATCGTGCAAAGCTCATACAAATATCTCGAGTATTTGCAGTAGCAGCAAGAAGTATTAACCATCTTTACCTTTATTTTCCAGTGAAATATTTCTACATATTTGAAAACTGCACTCTTGTTCTAATAATTTCGTGACTTGCTGTAGTTCCAGCAATGAAATTGAACGAAGGATTCTTTCAAAGCGACATCGTTTCGCGTGAAACTCGCTTAGAGTCTCATTATCGAAAGCGGAAAGGCGTTAATAATTGCGGGGTCAGAGACACGAGTCTCAGGGATGTAAATCTCTTAGCATAAGGAAATTCGCGAATTTGCATCTTATTAAAAAATAATTCGCCCCGCCGAAAGACGCTTCTGTCTTCCACGGTTAGAACGCAATTTCAAGCCTAATCGCTTTTTTCTACCGCGGTCAAGAGAGAAATGAGAACAAGTCTTTTCACAAGAAGCCGCCACCGGTGCAACTTTTATTCATTGAGAAGATTACAAGAAATCGGAGAACTAAAGTGCTAAGCGAAATATCTCGTTAAAATTGCCAGTTGAAATCGTACGGTGTTTGAAACAACACGAAATCGTGACGTTAATTAAACCGCATACGTACGAAAATTTTCGCTTTAAACAACTTCGATCGAGATTTTAACCCGAACTGGATGGCCATTTGCGCGCCCTACGGCGAATATTATTTGGCAAAAACGGTGACGTCGTTGGTTACTCCCTCATAAAGTGTTGGCTGAGAGGTAACGTATGTATGTACGTATTAAATTTCGCACGAGTCACGTATCGTATACCCGCGGAACAATACGGTACGTGCATTAACAAAACCGTAATATCTCGTACAAAAAAGACCCAGTCAAATGTATATAAGAAATAAAACTACGCATACTCCTCTCAACCCAATATATGCCAGTACATATCCATTTATTGCAGATACATTCCATTAAGCATTAGCGTACCTTCTGGTTTTATATAAAATGTAACAATCTGTTCAAACTATCGAAAGAATTAATCGATCGTGATTTCGTACACATGCGAGATAACGATGCAGAAATTTGTAAGAACTACTAGTACGAATTAGAAGAGGTACATTAATATATGGTGTATTAAGAATCACATGTGTTGATCTATACGATACAATTTTTCTAGAAAATTTTCCATTGTAAGAAGGCGGGACACGAACATCATAATTTCCCTATGCGTTTTAACGTCTTTTATCGGGCGATAATTTTCAGCTGAGTTTTTCCACGCACTTGCAATTTCACAGAATTTTCAGCGGAACAATTTCGCGGAATAAATCGTGTGGATTACGTATTATCAAATCCGGGAGAAACACGGAGATGGAGGGCAAACAATTTTCGAAGCAACCCGTTGTCGAGGCGCTGGCTTTAAAAGGGAACATTAGTTCCAGCGCTGGGGAGAGCCAGCTTTGCTCGTTCGTTTTTCACCAGGGGATGCAATTAAATTGTCATCTTCGCTCGCCACGCGTCCGAAACGCGCAACACACGCGCTCTCCGTTTTTTCCTCTTTCCCTGATGTTTACGCAAGCGTGTGATCCGGTCTGACCCGAATTAATACTTTTCCTCTCCGTTCCATCCAGCCGGAGAAAAACATCCAATTTCGTTTGCAATCTTGTTAGACGATAGCATTGTCGGACGTTTTGTGCTGCGTCGGCCCCGTACCAAATTGCTCCGCTTTAAACGCTCTGACGTACCTCTTATGCGCACTCCCCACTGTCAGGTGCACCGAACCACTTCGGAAAACGCTCCAGGGACGATCAGGCGTATACGGTCAATCGTACAATCTGGATTTTCACCGATCCAAATCGCTCTAAGACTGATTCATATTGATACCTTTTCATTTTTGAATTTTCCTATTCTCTCGTTGTTACTAACTTTACGATACTGCATTTTATACAAAATTTCTTTATCTCCATGTTCGGGAAATGTATAGAGTACCTCAAGGTTTAATGATCAAACTTTGTGAATATATTCTGTCGTTATAATGAAACAATAAATATAAGCACAGGTCGTTTAAAGCTTTATCAAAAAGTCATGGTAAAAATTATGTGGAGAATTGTGTATTAAAAGTAATTGAAACAAAACTGACTAGCGAATATAATACCTCGTTACAGTATTCCGGAGTTGGTTTATCAAAAGAGACTTTGGTTAAAATTCTGTGAAATTTGAGCTTGAAGCTGTGGAAAGTGTGCATCAAACACGAGAAGGCTGTTAAAGAAGAGGAAGAGAAGGAGATGATAAATTTCCTTCTGCGTGAACGTCGACTGTAGACGCGAGCGCTAAGATGTAGCACTGCTTTCGCGGAATGTTTGCAAATTGTACAGTTAACTTTAGTCAGGCTGATATCCGGCGACTTGGGCTAAAATTGCCAGGATTGTTCCGCTTTCACGGACGCTAAGGTTCCCGGGTAGTTGAGATACACGTTAATTCCCAGCATCTCTGGATAATGCAACCTCGAATTCCTGCGGTGGAACGTATTATTAAAATGCTCCCGAGATCATTATTATTAAAAAATCTGCTCTTTCCAGAAGCTTGCTTTTGCAAATCTATACATATAAAAGAGTACTAACTGGATGATCGAGGAAATAGCAAGACATTTTTGTTCTATCGTATTGCTCGGAAAAATCTTGTATGGTGTGAGAATTTCTTGATAGCTCTGGCTCCTCCTGGAATTCCATCACGCTCGTTTCATCCATTTCGGACGAGAACTCGTTCGACGAAATTTCATTCCAATTTCACCGACTCTTCACGGTGTGTAACATCGAAGGAATCCTCTTTCGTAGCGTCACAAAATCGCTTTGAATTATTTTCTTGTCGATTTAATTTCAATCGAGCAGACTGCATAAGATTATGCAGAGTTACGTGGAGCGTACTTTTGATCGCATCGGGAATACCAAATACGTTCTCGCGTCTAGAGCCGAAGCGTTAGAAAATGTAAAAATGGCGGGTAGAAAAGCGTGCCGTGTAAACGTGCATTGCGTTGAAAATCTCGTACACGCGAGACACGAAAAAAGATCGAAAAAGGAACGGTACTACAGATACAGATGTATGGTTTTAACAGAACCGAGGAAAATTAGCAGCCTATGTTGGCTTGGAAACTTTAGAAATATATAATATAACAGAATTAAAGCGAAAGTAAAATTGCGAAATATTATCTTCATTCCTTGAATGAACGAGTGTAAATTTTTACAAGTTGCACCTGTAACATAGTTACTTGTTAACGTACAAAGTTTATCTGTCTCCTGTTTGTCAATATACGAAGCTATCTTCCGCGCCACTCATTTGTTTGACGATAAACTCGTAGTCTGATTCGTGGCGGACCATTTCTACTGTCGCGTTTCTAATTGCTTGTTACTTGGAAACCAATATTTCTTTCTAATGTCGTACAATATTTCTATGTAACGTCGCTGCAATACTTCTTTTACACGATATTATTTCTGGAATTGCTTTTCCAATATTGATAGCTAACGATTGCACGAATTTCTTAGGCGACGCATATGATATGCTTCGAATTCAAGTGGTAGGAACCGGTACAGGTCAGACAATACAAAATATTACTACGTTACATTAATTCTGGAGATTAAAAATTTGAATAGAAAAATTTAATTTATAGCTTCGAATAGGTTACTGTAGTAGCAACCTGTACAGGTCAGATGATATATCTAATTTATATACAGCATAATATACGTATATCCCTTCATCAGAATTCTGAACCTCAAATATTCTACAGCTAAAATTTAATTTATAATTTCAAGTACATTGCAGTAGTATTAACCTGTATAATGTTGCATAAGATATACATACAGGAAATTCTAGTATTAAAATTTAATTTACAGCTAATTTTGAACAGCTTACAGTAGTAGCAATCGACAATGCACAAATCGGACGCTGCTATATGTAATACTTCCCTGTTACGATTAATCCCAAATGTAAAAAATTGTACTGGTAAAGCTTCATTTATAGAAAGTCAGAGAGACATGAAAGATTCACGGTTCGTTTTTGCAAAGCTAACGGTTGCATCGAATCGAAGGAGTTCCTGGTTCGAAGGAAACACCGGAGAGCGTCACGGGGAAAACGACTATCATCTGTAGGTACGTGCCGTAGCACGAACTCGAGCTTTAAAGCTCCTCGCCCGTTTTGCTTGCCCGACAGCCGTTTGAAACTCATGCTGGCACACGATTCCTGCCGGATCTCCACCAGTTATTTAACCCAAACTTCACCATCTGATCTCACCAACTCGAAGGAAAGAGAGGATGACCGAAATTCAAGTTTTTTTTGGACAGTCGAAACCGCGGCGGGCTTTTATCTCGGATTATCCAGCCAGCCAGTTTTTATCTGCGAACATAGCCCGCTTATGTTTCAAGATTGCGTAACATAGCGAGATTTCGTTTATTTTTCGTACGGCAACATTGATATCGTGGCTTGGATTTTTCGTTCCGACGACACGGGTAGCGTTTCGACACAGAAGAGGAATCATTTTTCCGTCGAAATACTTTGGAATTACGCGAACAATTTTACCCTGGCACGTTGAAAAGTTATTTAGAGATTGCTGTTTTGATTTTCAACTGAAAGAATCCTTTCGGTAATTTAGCTTCTCGGCAAAGTATAGATTTACTACGAATAAACGCTATGAGCACGAAGAGCACGAGCTCGTTTGTATTTGGTTTCTCGCTTAAATGCGGGCTAAATTTAATTCTTGATGAGTATGCTTTACAGGTCGCAAACAATAGCCACGATCAAAAGGGTATACTCCTTTCCTACATTCCCTTTTTTACATTTTAAACAACTCCACGTATCCTTCCGGACTGTCCTTTAAAGGTAATTTCATAGCTTTTGTTCAACGTTACACGCGAGTTACACGCGAGTTACGCGCGAGCCTCGTGTATTCACATTACATACTTTCCCTCACACATATTTTTTCTCTTTCTCTTTCGTTCTTTCAGCGAACACGCGAAATGTATGCGAAACAAGAGAGTATTCTTTCTCGACTATGCGTTGTGTAGTATTTCTGGCACAGATAACTTTTCGTTCTAAGAGTTCGCTGGAAATTGTACGGCCTCGTAAATGACGAAGAATTACGCGATGTTAAATTCATCGTTGGTTTACATTGTCCATACGAGAATTTAGAAACTGGCACTTAATTGTCTTTCTTGTTTCACCGTGAGCACGATCTCGACAGCGATGCCTTTTAAAAAACACTTATCCGCCCGCTTTACTAACTTTTTCCACGAGACTTGCGCCACAAAGAGACACGGGGCCACACGCACAGATACTTTAAGCCTTTCGTTGTTCGTTATTAATTATTTCAGAAGTGCTGAGACTGGTCAATCGACGCCAACCTAGATAGCGTAATCGTGAGCCACATTAAGCTTCAAACGAGTATAATTCGATGTAGATAAAACGGAATGAAGAAAAGGTTACTAGCGAAGTGAATATTTTTTACGTCACAAAGAAAATATTAAAAATATTACTCTTTGAAACGTCCACGTTCGAGAATTCTTTTGAAATTTTCAGGTCTAATAACGTCGATCGTGCCTGTTAACTGATTCTTTCTACGATAGTAAGCAAAGAAATTCCCGTCGTCATAGGTCAGGCACAAATGTTTTACCCTTCACCTTTCTTCATTGAGCGGGGGGGGGGGTTTGCTTTTATCTTCCTACAAAAAGTCAGGAATTTATCTCGCGTAAGTAGCGTCGGATCACCAAGCTTTCGTCTTTCTTCAAGGTTTCGGTGCTTTTTTTAGAAAGATTCTCACGATTATCGCTGGCACCATCGCTAGTAACCATGGAGACACGCTTTCAAATGGTTTCTCTTGTTGAAACTTGGCGATTTTTCTTTGAGATCTGCCACGAATACGAACATCTCTACGGACTTTTTCACAGAACAAATATCGACCTACGCGTTCCCCCATACGAATGGGGTAGAATTCTGTCGCAAAGTGACACGTACGCTCGTACAGGCCGTTACGGATCGCTAATTTATACGACAAACATTTTCATCGTGGAAACTAGTGCGTGTAAACACGCTTGTTGGAGAAAGCTAATAGGCGAACGATCGTTGGCCGTTTGCTCTGCCCAGAAACAGCCTTTTTCACTATATTAAGTAGGAAACGAACATGCCATGTCACTTATTGCTTTTAGCTTCTTTAATCCCCACTGCTTCTTTATTTATTCTTCCACCATCATAGACATACTAGTTCTCTTCGACTACAGGGTTTCAAGCGATAAATGTTTCTTCTGCACTCTATTCTGTCCTCTTTATTAAAATAACATTTATGATACCCTCATCTGGTCTCCGGATGCCATTAAATCCCATTCCCAGTAGCCGCTGTCCAGCTTCGAAATCCATATCCCGTATCTTTTTTCAGAGGCGCGATTCTTTCATTTTTCTCTTCCCATCGCGCCCCCCTTTCATCCAGTTCCCTTCTTCGTGCCACGTTTTTTCTGTTTTCCACTCTGTCAGCTCACAGACAGCTTACCTCTTTTCGACCTTGCTCGAAGGCCGGCCGACAGTCTCTCGTTTTCCACAGATAAAAAATGGAGGACAAACAATAAGGAAGGAATTATGACGCTACGGCATATCCACGGATTCATCTCCTGCCCGGTTTTGTTTTCCCGTTCTGCCACGACCCCGGCTCGGCCATCATCCCGCGTATCCGTTTCCACCCTTATCCGTGGAGAATGCTGCTACAAGCACACCGGAACCTTTTTGATGGATCTCTGGCTCATGCGGCCCGGAAACGGAGTCGTACCGGTGGAATATAAAAGAGAATCTGGATGAATTTTAAAGATGAATTGTTTACCGACCTACCAATTCTCTCTACCTATTTCTTGTTCTCTTTCTCTCCTTTCTTCTTTGTTTTTCTCTCAGCCAAACGAATCTCGGAATCTCAGGATTCAGTCGATTGCCTTCGTGCTATGCTGCCGACAGATGAGTCTGGGCTGTAATTTCGTTCGTTTTTTCGGACAATCATTTTTATCGGATATAGAACGGGGAAGGCGCATAAGGAGATTGATAGCGTTCAAACGTACTTTTTGGAATTTCTCTCGAATAAGATAGAATATCGGAATGTCGTTGGAAATATTTTGAAAGAACGTTGGATTACTATCGTAGCTTCTGATATTTCTATCGACGTCATGAGAAAGTTGGACGTATATCGTCGGATGTAACGTGTCTGCTTTCGCATTATTTAACCTGGGGGGTGGGGGCGGGTGGACTCACAAATGAAGAGCTTCGTGTAATTTGTTTGGTTCCTTCAACGAGAGAGCGGATCATTAGAAAAAGTTTTCACTTCGGTTAACCAGAAAGCTGAACGCCAAGGGACAAAAAATCATTTCCTTCGGACAGATTAATTTGTCATGCTGTTCAGCGTTTAGCGCGGTCTCCACGCCAAAACCTCCGGGTTCAATCAATATTTATAAACTATTCAACCCGCGACGAAGCAACGCTAGCGTGTTCAAATATTTCATGGGCTCGCGGAAAAAAGCGGCGAGGTTATTGGCGACGAAAGAGCAACCGGCGTTGATTTAAATTTCGCAGTCATGCTGCGGCCATGTAGGGAGAAAGTAGAGAGAAGAGTAAAAAGCTAAAGAGAGCAGCAACGTGGCGAAAGTGGTAGGAGCGACGATGGCAGAGTAAACGTACTTTCAAAGAAGAGAATTTTTGTTGCACCTGAAGAAATAAAGACGCCAGGCGCGATGAAGCGCGCTGTATTTTTCAATTTTGCGATTTTAATACAGCCACACTTATGGTTTATTACCGTCTCTACTCTTTCCTCTATCTTCATCGTGCCGTTTTTCCACCGACCCTTCTTTTTCGAACAAGGTTTTTATTTCGAGCTGTTCGTTCCATCGTTTGCACGCCGCGTATCGTACGCTCGCCGCATACATCTGCATAGGATCCCGGCGGCGATCTCGTTGCGCATAGAGCGCGGACGTGCGAGAATAAATTTCCACCGAGTGGCGGAATTTCGCGTGCTTTGTCCTTGTTGGAAACACGACGGATAGAAAAATATTCAAATTGCTTTTGGCGCGGCACGACGAATCAGCGATGAGTAACGGTCGTACGCGGTCTTCGATATTCCGATCGTTCTTTTGTCGTCCCGGCCACTATTGATATCAACAGTTAGTCGATTATTAATGAATCAAGCGGCAGGCTACACGATGCAACTTGGCATCCGAGTTTCTTCATTCATCGAGAACTCGAAAATATTACGTGTTTTAATATCTTTGAAAGTTGTTTAACTCGCCGATCGTTGAATATCGAATTACGAGTTATTAAAATTGCACTCTCTCCTAGACTCGCTACAATAATTCTTGTTGCCGCCGATTAAAAACTTACGGGCCACCGCGTGCAAAGACAAATAGTCTGTTCTCGTGAACGGAGCTGTTGAGTTTTCGACTAATCTCGAAGTCAAACGACTCGAACCGAAGTTACTGCTCTACGATTAAACCGAACCGCGTAACTCTAGCTCACTGGAATTGTGCAAAGTTAGTTCCAACGTGACAACACCGGTAATGTCGCGCTCGTGCGCCTGTGCATCCAAGCGTATAACACACAAATTGGTTTGACGTAACAAATGTTACACGATGGCAATAATTTTTCACTATCGGACAGTTTTACGGCGAAACAAACGACTTTTACTTATGTACTGTTTGAACCAGGAAAAACAAAATCTGTAACGTGCATAACCAGGCAAAGAAGTAAAAACATGGCGATATTCCAGTTTCTATTATTCTAAAGATACTTCTTTCGGTTTCCATAGTCGTATCCAGTAATCTGATAATTACCGATATCCAAAAAGCTGTTGATCGTTTATAACGGTCATTTCTGACCAAAATTATTTAAACAAAGATACCGATTCTTATATTATAATATTTCCATTTTCAATGCGTTTTTCCATTATCGAACAGTACCATACTTTCTCCAGTGCGTAGTTTTCAACTTTCCTCAAAATTGAAACCAACCCCAACGAATATAGTAAATGATTTTTAACGAAAGGTTCCAATATACTCGACGTGGTTCAATAAACGGATGAAACGAATTCGAACGAGCGGAATTCTGGTCGAGCGAGCTTAGCATGTACGAACGAAACACGAATTTCGATCGAACGCTGCGGCCGTTCTTTGGCGGCGTCGCGGTGCACCAGCGTCGCTGGCTTCTGACGCCATCAGCGCATTGTGTTCGCCGACGTTCCTGTCGTTGTTGCGCCATCCTTCGTGCTCTCGAGGACGCCTGCACGCTGCTCGCTGCGTTATTGACCTCATTACGCGTCGCGATGACGCGGGACTCGTGGCAACGCCACGTTGACCGCTTCCATCCTCCTTGGCAGGGCGAACATCCAACTCCGTGGAACGGATCGCGAACTCTGTTCCACCGCAAATTAGGCATGCGGCTACTACCGAAGGTCTCAACGCCTCGGAAATTAATTTATTGCCGGGCAACGTAGTAAATTGGGATACCTGATTGGCCAACGCGTTTGCCTCGAGCAATTGATCGATACCCCTCATAACTTCGTTCGTAGTTGTCGTATGTCGAGTTTTAAGGTTTGCAAGTATCGTGTATATACGTATTACAAAGGGCAAAGCAGGTTTACGAGAGTCAGATGAATGTTTCGGTCAAGTCAAGTAATTTTCCTCGCAAGTCGCCAACTTCGGTTATAAGTAATTTGTAAACGATCTATCCTTGAACAAGCAATTTGACGCGATATTAATGACGCGATAAACAGTGAAATATATCGTGGAAGTCGCGAGACCTTGTTTGTAGTTTTTACCAGGTGTCGGTGATTATAAGTTTGCTGGAAGCTCGCTTACACTAGTATCTCTGTTATACATATCGTATAAATATTGAAACAGTATAATTAATAGGATTGCGAGAATCGTCTGATATCATTTACCGATACCTGCTGAACTCAAGTTTGTTATAAATACTGATTGTGAGACAGGGGAATCGAATCGTGACTCTGGGACACGGTGACCGATTGCAGTGATCGTGTGCTCAATGGACTCAGGTAATGATCCGTGTCTGTCAAACTAACCATAAAGAATTCCATTGAGTTTCTATCGAATCAGTAGACACAGTAGTGCTTTGTCAACTAGATTATCAGACGGGAATCTGTACGTTTCTATACATGTTTTTACGAAGTGTATGTAATGTCAACATAATCGTAAAAGTTCATTTCGCGAAGTCATTTGCAAGAATCGGCGAAGATAGCGATAATCGGACAAGGAAATAGAATTCTAACTAGTTAAAATGGCATTATTGCGTCGTTTGTATCGATTGCGTTTGAGGCAGCTTTCTTTCATTTAGAAAATCCGGGTTGTTTGCACAGACCGAAGTAAATAACAGAGTACATAACATGTTTAGAGGTGATATCTGCTGAGAAGTAACGGTGTTCCAGGCAGTGAATTAATTAACTAAACGCGTCACGGCAATAAAATGGCGAACAAAACGAGCAGTAACCACTGTCGCCGACATAAACTGCGATAATAACAATAACTTGGCGAAAGTATCGGTTGTTACGTCCAATTACGGAATGTGGCGCACTCGTATCATCATTCTTACTTCTAACATTTGCTGGTAGCCGATCCGGTGGTCGATTTTAGTTTATATTCAATCTTCGCTTTCGTACAATGGACGAATTCGGTATCGTTTAATGCTTTTACTGATAAATAGTGAAACAAATAATTTTCTCGTTTCAGGTTATTGCGAGTAAAATCGTAAACAAAATAATTTCGAAACGTTTAAAAGCCGTTTCTATTTGTTGGCGTAAATGACGATAACTATCTATGGTAACAAATGAATACTCTGTACAATATTTTTATACCGATACAGATAAGCAATAACCTCGAGCTAACAAATTGCCGTTTCGGAAAAGTCACGCGACATCGTGACGCAAATAAGTTTTATATAATATGTATTACGTACATGAAGGAGTAATAACAGTCATATCACAATTCGTTTATTGTTCGCAAAAATAATCACCAGCTAGCGAGATACGTTAGTATATAAATACTATTATTCCATTCGTTTGAAATCATATTTTATTGTTTCCACGATACGAATGTGCTTGCACGCGTATAATTAACCAACGAATGTTGGTTTCATGATTAATTATTCGGATCAGTTCAGGATAGAGTCGAAAAATTTGTCTTTTAAATCCTCTACTTTCGCGATTGAAAGGACTACGATACGAAATTGATTTTGGACTTTTTATCTCTCGAAGCCAATCGTAATTGCTCGAAATCCAAATTTATTTGCCCCAAGTCCTTCGACAAACTACAACGAAATCATTCTCGGCCAAATAGCTGGCTGAGATATGAATTTCTTGGGAATCCGAGTTGCCGTAGTCGAATTGAAACGTTTGATTACTTCGACGTCTAAACCGAAGTGTCCGCGGAATGATCCTGTCCGATCTTTATAATTTAATCGTTTCTAAATCGCAACTAGATCCAGCTACTCTCTGTTTCGGGCAGGCATTTTTAAGTGGCACAATTCCTGAAAATTTATGGCAATGTATAATTTACGCGTTAATTTTGTGACGCAGACGTTAACGTTTTTCCGAGGCAACGTCGTTCGTTGCCACGACCTATTCGCATTTTCCGCGTTAATATTTTATTCGATCGTGGTTCTCGCTTTATCTCCTCGACTTCCTCGCGAAATTTCCACGGGATTCGCACGACGCGGCGGAAGCATTATTTGTATATTTTATTCAATCTTTTTGAAAGTGTCCGGCGCGTTTATCGTTTGCCAGAATTTCCGTGCCGAGCAGGTAATTCACTTCGGTACGCTCTCTTTCCCTTCCGTGGAAATTGTACGTTTTATTAAATTATTGTACGTATAATTATACAGGAATTACGCTCACACTTCGTATGTGGGAAATTATCAAATTATTTCTTTTACCGAGCCGTGAGCTGTTAAAAAAGTCTTTACTCCACCGCGGTAATACTCTTGTTATTCCATAAATTACGTTTTATTGGTTTACTCTGGTTAGTTGTACGAATAATATCGTGATTTCTAATTTTTTGTTGGCCATGACGAGTTACATCATTAAAAAATATATGACTACAAAAAGAATGAATTGTCTTTTATATAGGCCAAATGAAAGTTTATGAGATAGCAGGTATGAAAAAATACTATAATTTTAAAATACAGAGTTACACTCCAGAATAGATGACTGGTGCCCTGCTAAAAAATGTTTCGTATAAAAGTTACTAATAGCAATATCAAATGTTACAATCTTGGGTTATCTATCTTTCAGAAATACTTATTAGAATAAATAATTTACGAATTACGTCAAGAGTAGAAGACACATGCTGTACAATATTTCATTTTCGTACTTTATGGAAGCAAGATGATCTAAACAAACGAAAGAAAAGGGATGAAATTCTCTAATAGGTTTGTTAAACATCGAACAGTCGAGCAACGAATCGAGTTAGAGGATTTAACTGGTAATAAAGCATAGAGAGCCACGCGTTTAATACCAGCCGCCGTAATGAGCAGTCACAGAGGACCGCACGTATTAGCGCGGGAATTAACGAGCGGAGGCCACCTTCTGCTGATAACTCGAGAACGTCAACTCGTATTTCAGGCCGGGGACGGATCGTCGTTTCGAAACTGGATCTCTACGTGTTCGGCTCCCTCGTTATTTTTAAATACCGATTAACGAGGCCCGGATGCTTCTGCCTCGTGTTCGCCTACATTTCACCTTTGTTCTTCGTTCTTCTGTCGGTCGGATGTTAGGCGTCGACTTACCGCCGTTGAAGAAGGGATTATTGCGCTTATTATACCGGTAATTAGCGGCACGGACCGGAACACAATTTTTCCATCGATTTTCTATAAAGATACGTCGAAGGATCGACGGGCTTGTTTAATTTCAGCTCGCGTGGAAAAAGAACAAGCAATAGGGAAGTATCTTGAAGTAAGAGAGACCAAAGTTTAGATATTCGACAAAGAAACAATTACGGGGAAACGAATAACCAACTATTCTCGGAATCAGAAAAAAAGGGACGAAGACTTTGGTAGCCGATCGAAGGAGAATCGAATGAAAGGATAATAAGAAAGTACCGTGTAACTAGAAGAGACAAAATTTCCATATTCAATTGAAAAAATATCGATGGAGGAAATTCAGTAAGTAATTATGTTGAAACGAAGAAACCATGATTTCCATGAGCGATTGTAAAATAATAATAATTGACTTGAAAACGGGA
Source organism: Bombus affinis (assembly GCF_024516045.1). NCBI lineage: Eukaryota > Metazoa > Arthropoda > Insecta > Hymenoptera > Apidae > Bombus > Bombus affinis. The sequence goes on along the minus strand of NC_066357.1, from coordinate 3,322,494 downwards.
TACCGAGGTTTCAGCAATAATTGCAATAATTAACTATCTGGAAACGAGGTAGGCCAAAGTTTTCGAAATCGATCGATTCGAAAAATATTTGTTCCCTCGCAATTGTTGTTTCGTTTTCAGCTGTTCCGTGTAGCAAATAAAAATAAAATATCACATTTCACGTATGTTTCACAGTTTTATTCCAAAAATCTTCGTCATTTTAATAAAATTGAGAGGTATAAAAATACACCATCATTTTACCAAATGGATTTATAGTTAATAAGAGCAACGAATAAATGTAACATATACCGTGTAGCATATTATGACCATTAGCAATAACAGTAAAAAATGTATAATACAAAAGTTGCTAGAATTCATAGTTTACCAGTTTCAAACCTATGCCCCATTGTATATTCGAGCATTTTGTTTCATCGAATAGCAGCAATCGTATAAACGATGCAGCGTGGAAAAAAGAGTAGAACGTATAGGGTTGGTTGTGTAGGAAGGTCGGTAAAAGGAATAGAGACGGTGGTAGGATGCAAGCGAATCAAACGGCGGAGGCCGCGGAATGCGTAATAATTCGGCGAGAATCCGAGTTACGCGGGCTTGAGGGCGGAAACAATCGAAACGCTCTCGCAGGGTATTCCGATCTTTCGGCTGTGACTTCAGGAAATGGGTCAGTTGATAAATTACGTGGCTCAACTATTTCCCTGTTTCAAGGGCCAGCCTCCGAGCAAAGAGAAAGAGAGAGAGAGAGAGAGAGAGAGAGAGAGAGAGAGAGAAGGAGAAAGAGACTATGAGGCATGTCCGAGAGAAACGTTCCTATATGGCGTACTACAGAATGCGCGTTTTGCTTCGAAATCGCAACCTAGTGTACTGCGATAATAATTATGTACGCACGGCCTATTCAATTATGCCTATTATGTTACTTGGAGCTGCACATAACGCGGTGACTCAACCTGCTGTAATTACAGTCGACAAAAGCCATTCATCAATCTTTCAAACAGTATGAAAATTGACGTAACGCAATTCGTTACAGACCACCGTACTATAGTTCATATCTGCTATATGACCCACTCAAATGCCAAACTGGTCAAGTCCGTAAATTACGAAGTAGAGGAAAGTCACGTTGTTACAAACGTTATTTCTTTCTGCTAGTCCAGGAAGCCGAGTTATCTCGTTATTCAGATTTCCAATCTCGTGTAATGGTGGCAGTCAGGTCCCGTAACAGAGCTAATAAAATTTCAAATGTAGGATATACGACGTATTCGCGAATCGTTTGAATATTTCCGCGAGAAAACGTACCCGATGGAAACAAAAAGTACATTTGTCCGGTTTTGCTTCTGAGAGGCTCACATCGCGATCGCTTGCCACTTTTATTGCTTTCTTGCGATACAAAGATCGATCTAAACGTGTGGCGAGTGTTACGAAGCTCTTACCACTTGATGCAAGCGTGTTTTTATTATATCTAAAGTCGTGACACTGTTGGCGATGTTGCAGAATTTTCCAAGTCAAATTGACGAGCTGTTGTTTTGTCAGAACACCTCGAGCAAAAGTATAAATTCGAATCCATCATCTTGATCGATTGCATAAAGCTTGCATGGAGTAACAGGTACAGCGAGCCGCGCATATTCCACGGCACTCTGCCGTTAGTTGGAACTGATACTGCGTCCACTTCATATTTCTCGATGTAGCACCTGTCGAATACCACTCGTCCCGATAGTTATGAAATCTGTTAATAGGTGAAAGATTGAATGTTATTGATCGATGGGAATATTCGCAGAGATCGTTTGTTGAAAATTTTTCCCCCGTAGGGAAAAGTCTAAATGGGGTTGTCTGTTGGCTCCTCAACCCTTACAGAACCTGCGTCATCAATTTCATCGCGATCGACATCAACAGCCTTATACAGGTTGTCGTATATTGTACAGGTATCGTATAAGGGCAAAAGATGATACCCTATGTAAAAATAGACGAAAAGGGTAAAATAAAATATTTTCATATTATGTCAATATCTTTTGTAGGGTATTTTCGGTATTTCCAGGAAAGTGTAAAAATATAATTTAGAAATGAAAATGGATAGTTTAAAAATGCTTCTTAACTAAATTCCGCGATTTACAAATTACTTTAGCTTGACTAAAATATCCTTTTATCTCAAACAACTCTACCTTACTCCACTTACGTGATCCCATTTAGCCACGACACCTTTTATATAACTTCGATTTTCTCAAAATTACTAAATTTACCCGGATATCCCCTTTATTCGATATCCCTCCGGTTGAAAGATTAGAGGAAAACTTCTCGGCAAAACAAAGCCGTTGGTCCTGATTGTGCCGCGCGTTCGTCAGTTCCTTCGCTTTGCCGTCTAACGAAAGAAAGCCACACCGAGATTTAGCGGCAGCTTCACGATCGACCTCGTTACTCTCAATAGATTCGTCGCTGTGGCGCATTTCTCCTCGTTACCGCGACCGCTAGCTTGCCGACTCGCGTGCTTCCGTCGCACGGTGAAAAGAGATTCCGGCCGGCGTACGAATCGAAAGCAGCGGCTTCGTTCGAACGTACAAACAAGCCGACAATAGGAACCAATAGCCTCGGGTGCAACGAGATTCAATTATGTGCTCGCGTGCACTCTGCTGTCTGCATGCAAACGTGGTGGAACCCAACGAGCCTTCAACTCTAAGATTAAGCCTCGCGAGCTAAGGCTCGCGAATTCGCCACGGGCTACGTTCCTCGAAACGTTCGCTAGTTGCCACTTCCACCCCTTGTCCGTCTTCCATCCTGTTCCCGATCACTCACACGGCTGCTCCCTTTCGCGTCCTGTTGCTTTCCGCCCCCTGAATTCTCGTACGCCCACTCTCCAGCAAGGCACAAAGCGCAACTGTGAACCGCAGTCCGTGTATGCTGGTCTGATTAGTCCGAAGACCGATTCGAATGTAGTGAAATTGTTTCACGAATTATCGAAGAATTCCTGTTAGTCGAAACGAGGTACATTGGTTTTCCTGTCGGTGGTGCAAACATAAGGTTTTTTTGTATAATTTTAAAATGGAAACCTGCATGACTCACAGGGAGCTATCAAGGGACATATAGTTGACATTTTATGGTTCTTTTTTGGGGAGCGTTATCAAGGTAACCGTTGTTTACTTTTACGGAGCAGCTTCTTTTTATGGTGATCGTAAAATGTCTGGAGCTCATCGGAGTGACACACCGAACACGGAGAGCTATGTGTCTCTTGGGCTGGTAAACACGTTTTTTGTAATCCTTCGATAGGAATCATTCAGACGGGTTCCGGTCCGAGTATAAAAAATGTATATCGAGTTTAGGGTTGCCTGGATGGCTCTATTCCCGAGAAGGTACGTTGCTGTAAAATAATCCTTTCAGAGAACGTATATAGTCTGTCTCTAAAAAAACTTCACCTCTATAACTTATCGGGAAAGACACTTTCAACGATACTTCAAAAAATACAGCAACGTTTTTATTCGAAAAATCTTACGAACATCTTGGAAGTTGAAGTACCACTCGAAGGAGTCATGGTTAACTTTAAGCGTGTAGAAACTACTTGAGATGAACACAAAGCGCATCTGTCATGAGTAACGCCTCGATCTCCTTTCAGACAGTTCTGCACGGGGAAAAACAAAAGACGGTGGAACGTGCGAGGAGATACCGTCTTCCAAAAGAAATTAGTGGAACAAAAGGAACCATTCTACTTTCAAACGATCTCTACCAGAGAAAACAACGACCTGGACTCAGCGTAATTGCATTCTTCCCTAGCGACTCGGTGCTGGTAAGTAACTATCTGAGCGCCAAGAAATCTCGATTCGCGGTTTATTCGAGACCTATTTTTACCTCACCATCGTCGCAGCAATTGGAACGCGTCCGGTCGGCTAATTCGATCTGCGAACATTTGGTTTCATTGCGCCATCACCGCACCAGGATATAACCAGTAACGTACATCCTAGCAGTAGGAAGCGTACTCGCGTTTACGTTCGCGGATGTAATTTAATTCGTCCAAGAATTCTCTCGTTTCTCCTCTTACGCGCCCTCTTTCTTCTGACATTCCTGGCTAATGGAGGAACTTTTCTAAACCAAATCTCCAGGACTCTTCTTGACGTCCTTGATTCCACTGTTCGTACTTCATATCGTCGGTTCGTTACGAAACTGGCATGACCAAGGAAAATTAATTTTCAGGATCTGCATAAAAAAGTATGAAGTTTAAATTGGAAAATTATTAATGTGGGTCGTTCAGGGATCAACGAACGTTACTATTCGTAAAGAAAAAAATTGTCTTTAAAGCCTTTACTGGATTCGTTTCAAGTTGATTTTACCTTAAAGTTCCTGCATTTGATACTATGTTTTCTGTAAACTACCCTCCAAATGTGAATCATATAGTGAAAACTGGTTCAAGCTGCCCGATACAGGGAGAAATAGGTGTTCGCGAAGTATCGAGGTTAAAAGAGAACTGTTCTGCTTGCCTCGTTTTATCTCTCACGTATATTATATTCGAGGATGCGTTGCCCGATATCTGGCGACGAGCTATCTTTAAAGGCGCTTCCGGGGACCTTAGTTCTACCACGAAAATCCGGATACGTTCAATGCTCTGTAATCCTTCGGTAAATACGTGCCTTTGTGGAAAACAGGAAACATGTGAATACAGGTAAAGCCGATTTAATCTTCAACTTCCCTTCAGACCCAACGGAGTAGTCTCAGAAACGAAACTCAGAGTTGGCTGTAGAGGTAGTAACTCTAGCTACGTTAAGTAGCCAGGCACACCATCTACTTCGTGACCATGAATCCAGTTCACGTTCTTCGTCATGACTTTCCACATAGTCGAGGAAAATATACGTGTTCCTAACTTGCCTCTTCTCTATCTTTAGCTTTGCATCGTTAACAAGTCCTTGTGAATTATGGAATTGAAACAAGGAAATATCAGATGGTTTGTTACGACGTTTGTACACGAGCAACTAATTGGCATTCCAATCCAGGGATTCGACAACTGAAAGTAGTTTAGCTACTTTCCATCCAGTTTTACGACGAACATCACGCTATTGCCTAGCCACCGTGTGCTAAGGAACGATGTACTTTCTAAATGCAATGCTTCGCAGAAAGGGGCGTATATTGCGTACGTTCCCTGCGGTTGTAACGTCCGAATCATAAACCCAGTTAACGATTTGCAGCGCAACGTTGACGGAACCGACGCAATCGATAAAGCAACTTCATCCCCGCATAAAAAAAACCACTGAGATGTTTTACGACACTGTGTAGCAATCCTTACTTCCAACATTTACGATCTGTGATTATTCGTCTCGAAGTAACTCCACTTTGCAGTTATAGTAATTCTTGCATAGTAACTAATCGACTACTAAAATGTTTATTGTGTACGATTTTTCCATGAACGTACCTCGATTTTGACTTTTCGAAAGTTTTACCATGTATTCTGGATCGTCATTTTGCATGAACATGTAATGTAGATTGATCGACTTTTAGCTATCTAGATCAGTTATTATATTTTATACGAGATCCGCAAGTATCTTAATACCTATTACGTATGTAATATTTATATCGAGCAATGAATCGAATAGCCAAAAACAATTGCCCAATATAATTCGATGGTCGGAAGCTGTTTATAAAATTTATGGGGAATCTCTCTTCAAAGGGCAAAACGAAAGCAATATTTGTTCGAAGAAGGTCGGGTCTTCGATTTAAGCAACGAGAGCCCGGGGCTATTAAAATGGATTTAGCCGCGTTCCGCAAGGGGTTCGAAGTATCCACCGGATCCGGTGTTACGTGTGCACTTTTGCGCCGAGAGACGTTTCAGTTAATGACAGTGCATTTCTGTCGAGTTTAATGCGAGCTCAGTGTGAGATTTCAGCAAAATCCGGCGCAATACGTTTTCTTCTCCAATGCCACACGTCTCCTAGATACCCCTAGTGATTTTCCACAATTTCGTGTGTACGCTGTTTCCATTCCCCGCTTATCGTGCTCGATCTCCCGCCCTCCCTTTTCTTCCTTTCCCTTTCAAGAAGAAATTGTGTCTCGCGTTTTCTTGCTATTCGCAAAGCACTTATCCAAATGCACGTTCCACCCGTCGAACTTGCGAATACGAAGGCAACGAATAAGGCCGATTCGCTTCTTTTGCGCGAATGCCGTCATCGTAAAACTAGGTTGCGGATGTACCGTATAAGTGGCTGCTCGTCCCAACGTTTTCCCAGCGTGGGGATCCAAGCTTTTGCTTTTTACCGAGATCACCGGTCGATTTTCTCCTTCTAGAATACTGGCGAATACCATCGAAAAACTGAGAATTCAATGGTGAAACAGTGCAGACGCAATGGTTCCTTTTGCTCAATGAACCGAACAATTCTTGTCGTTATTTTTGATCCATAGCGGGAAATTATCACCGGTTACAGGCGGTGAACAATGAACTGTAGAGAATGGGGAGCGCGGTTTCTTTCCGCGCAACTCGTTCCAGCAATATCACGTAATGGGACGTTTGGTTAGCCTGACGCTATTTTTGATAATGACACCGAAGTTCAGCCAAATATGCAAATCATCTGTCACACGTGATATATACAGAGCAGAATTTTCCAATTCACCCTACCGTTGTTGCGTAATGTTCTTTAAGTGCTGCTTATTTGTAACATCTATAATTCAACTGTCTTCGGTCCAACCAGCAAGATACTATGCACGAATTTTCTTCCATCGAGTTTATACCAGTCGGGCTACGCTCCAATCTTCTAAGCATCGTCTAAATTTTCTTTGAACGTCGTTCTCGTATTTGTATATCTTGGCCGCAGTGCACGCTACGATTCGTAGTTACAAAGCCATACATTGCGTCTCACTGGATGTTCTTTCAGCAAAAATCCTTGGCTCGTCCGAACGCACTGGACTGCGCATCGAATCCAGAAATTCGGGGGTACCGAAATAAATCTCTGCGAAATGACTGTGAACAGGAGTATGCATATACGTACAATGTAGAATAGGATGAGATAACCAAGCGATAGAGTTGCAAACAATTCGTATATGATGATCGAATGAATATTTAGACTAGGATAAAGATATCAAGTAAAGAATGATTCGTACAATTCACATGAACGCGTGGTCTGTCACGTTGGCTGCACGTGATAAGAAGATGTATGGTACTGTGTGAGCGGTCTGCAAGAATTAAAGAGATATTTGCAACAACGAAAACGAAAATCGACCTAATTGAAATTGATCTTTCTTTATTAACTTTTAGCACTGATTCTACAAATTTCTGCTTGAGAAATGGCCCGCTAACTGGTTAAATTACGTACACGATAAAGATTAATTGACACGTTAGTTACTACAGTAGATTGTAACAAAACGTCTACCATAAATCTTTAATTTAATAGTGCGATATATTGCTGTCGCGAGCGATAAATATTTGATATATCTTTTTAATCAAACACGACGGTTATATATACTATATATATTCATTTATTCTGCAACTTAAAATAAAATCTAAGTTTGGTAACGAGGATATTGGATAATGATTGATCGACCGTTTATACGTACCCAAAGTGGAAGTTCCGGAAACAGCTGCCCTTGCTTCCATTGTTAAATCGATATTCTTAATGTCAGTGACAATTTAAACGATCATAAATTGAATTGCCGGAACTACTAAATTACCTAAAGTACTCTACGTTAGTAACGATCTATTATTATAACTTTTCGTTCTTTTCCTAATAACGCATGCAAATAATAACTTTGATGTGGCAATAAATGGTATTTTCTTACTGCCGTTTCTACACAAGCGAGTCTCAAATTTATAAGGCAGTCGTAACAATATCTTAATTTATTTATTCTCGAATCATCGTTTATTCGAATACTCGGATCTTGCACACTTTCTGCGTGAAATGTAATCCGTTTGTTGGCCGTATGCCTATTTTCATTGATCGTATTCGAAACCGTATACGCGTGTCGGGAAATATTAGTTTCGCGAAATGCGATTCAATTTTGAACGGAACTAGCGTGGAAACGGCGGGAAAGCCATCGTGAATTTGGAATCTGTCGGGTAGCTGGTAGTTGGTGATCCATTTGCGTCGTTCCAGGGGAATCGGCGCGTCGTGGTCGGACACGTTTTCGACACAGAGGCCGAGGGGAGCCGTTTCGCGGCATACCGGCACCGTCACGGCGAACAAATGGAAAGCGTTTCCGTCGATTTAGGTCGGGCTGCCATGCCGACGTGAATAGCTTCGGCCACCGACAAACACGCTTTATCCGGGGCCACGATTAAAGAAGCGGCTTTGTTCGAATGAATAGAAAGAGCGGCAAACGCGAGTTTCTTGCAGAAAAATGTTCCTGGATCTCGAACTGTTCTCAGAGGCTTCGAAGCTCCGATTCAAATTTTCAGCCAGATTGAAACGCCTTTCTTTCTGAGTTTTCTCACCACATGCATCGAACTTTCTCCTTTTTAATCCTTTACGGCAGGAATCACGCACATTCTGACCACGAGTAGTTGAATATCTGGTGTAATTTTGATCAAAACGTTAATATCTTTGTTCTACCTTCTTCTAATACACTTCTACTACAACTTCTACTGCATTTCTAATACAACCGTAGAAGAACGTTTGTTATCGAATATTATTTCGTCGTACACAAATTATCGATATTTTAAGCTTTCTACAATTTTCGAAGCTTTTCCCCGTTTTTTAAGACAAGGGAAGTACTTTCATTTTTCCTGTGTAAATGTATATAGGTTAATAGCGGATTGGTATCGTTTGAATTGAAATTTCTGTAGAACTCGAAAGCTTCGATCGAAGTGAATCTTATATAGAAGAGAAAATTTTCTTCAAGCAAATTGGAACTTTCCCGTAAACTTTCTTTTAAATAAAATCATCAAGGATATTCTTCGATCCTTAACCAAAGGAGTAAACAACCTAATGTAATTGAGTGCGTTTAAATAGAAGTAGGTAAGTCGATCATCGTTATTAGACTGGAAAATCCTATTTCACTCGGCAACTTCCTCAATTTCAATGGAAACAGCTTTTTCTTCGGCGCTCCGTGCCTCTTGCGGAATGAAACGAAGAACGAGAAGTCTCGCGGCGTTTCTTTTTCACTAGCAAACAAGTTTTAGCCACGAGCTTCAGAGACACGTCCAACTTCCTTCCATCAGCAAGAATAAAAACGCTTTTACCAATGAAACAGCGTTTCCTTAAAAAAGAAAACAGCGGTTTCACGATGATACAAGAGAGACTCGAGTCGTTGATTACGCGAAAGAAAAAGTCGTTGCGTTTCGACATGACTGAGAATTATTCGCTAGTTAACCGAGTCTGTCCGGCCGAATCGTAAAATTTCCCTGCGTTTCAGAGGCGTAAATCTTGGGACGATGAGAACGGAGGATCGAGAAGAAAATAAAGTAGCTCGAGAATACTATAATTCGTGCACCGGTGCAAGGGCCGGAGCTTCGAAAGTATCGAAATTGGACGAAAGAAGTTATTTTTCTGAGACGCTATCTGAAAGTCACTCTGACGAGTTTTAAGGAACCGATGCTCCACTGAAAGTTCCACAATTTAGCCAGTTCTAGGTGAATTTAGAGACCGGGGAGAGCTGCCATTTGGTTTAACTGTCGGAACTTTGATGATACTTTTAATTACTTTCACTCGTTTCTACAGGGACTTGGCGTTGCTTTGTGCGCTTCTTTAAAGATAACCACATTATTAACGTATCGTAAAAGTAAGAGTATCATTTTTCCTTTTTCATGTTCTTTTCCTTAATTTCTCCTTCTGTCGTCGCCACTTTTCATTCATATCGTTCCGCTTGAAACGAAAGGTGAAAAAGGAGTCGCCCGTGCTGCCGGTTGACCTTCCTTGAATAGTATCTATTAACCCGAAAGTTCCCGCGGGACGCGTTATTTAAACTCTGTTCTCGTTCAAAAATCTTAATTTAGAAGTATCGCAGCCGCTATTCAATTTGCATGTTGTTGTAAATGAAATCGTTGCTTGCGCACAGCGTGAGGGTACGCGCGGAATGGTGCGTGGGTTGAATTTACTCCGAGTTGTTTCTAGCCAAATCCGGTGAAATTAAACGAATTGGTTAGAACGATCGTAGGGGCGTTAATTCGCGCGTTCATCAAAATTTATATAATCCCCGTGGTCTCGCCGCGAAAAGCACAGTAATTCTGATTAAAAATTTGGTTGTCTGTTCTCTCACCGAGAATCATCGCTCACCGATTTGTCTTGTATCTGGAATGTCGATCTCCCAAGCTCATCGTGAGCTTCCTGCTTATCCGCCATATTCCAGCCAGTACAGTAGAAAAATCACGGTTCTTCTTTTCTTCTTTTTATCGTGTCAATTCCCTGGCGTCCCTTCTGTCCTTCCTTTATTCATTTTTATACCTTTGAAAATCTCCTATGGAAGTGCTCGACGTGTAATTACTCGCCGGTTTCGGCCTACCCGCCTGATGCCGTAGATTGTATAAAGCGCGAGATATTCCATTCAGGAGAAAAATCAGCTCGCGACTTGCTCGAAACTTTATTCTCCCCCATGCCCCGCCCTTCGCTACGGCTCTTTTATTCTCCGGACGCGTTCCTTCCATCCGCCATCGTCTTTTCCTCTTATTGCATCTCTCACGATACGACGAATTCCCCACAAAATCTGCTCCCCGGTGATTCATTAATTTTCCTTCCCTTTGTTTCCTCGCGTCCCCATGTACAATGTGCTTCCTCTGGAACGATCATTATGACCCAGTATTTACAGAATAGATTTTCAGGCGGGGAAAAATGTAGAAAAGATACGATACACTCGAGCCACCGTGTCGTTCCATTTAATCAACCTTTTCTCTTACGAAGTATCCGCTATAAAGAATCTCTTCCTGTTAATTTACTCAATTTCGTCAAGCTTAATGGCCCTCCGTCCCGTCGATACCAGCCCCCGGTTTAAGTGTGCGCAAGCACAGCCCTTTCCTTCTCGCTACAAATCATTCTCCTCCTACCTCTTGCTCACCTGAGGTCGGTCGACGTCGAAAAAGAAGCGACTCCGGTTAGACGCTTAACAATGGCTTCTCGGCGTGAAAAGAAATTAAACATCTTGAAAGCCGGCCGAGGCTGCAACGATAAAAGGGCAGGCGATCTTGTCCGCGTAATAAATGAAAGCCACCGACACGATAAGGCGGAAAATATCGCGCGGAAATACACGGCGAGCGGACACGGTTCGCTAACTTAGCTTTGCCACGCTTAGTGTGTATAGTTTATCGAAGGCGGCGCGTGAGGAACGTCGCTTAGAAAACTTGGCGAAGAAACAGCGCGGTCGTGCAAACGGAATGGGAGTACGAGAGGGGAGAAATAAAAAAAAAGAAAAAAAGAAACGTTAGGAAGAGGAGAAAAGAGGCGAGAAAGGCGAGTCGAGCGATCGCGGTCTCGAGATAAAAGCCGTGTGTTGCGCGGTGGCAGGGAACTCGGAGAAAAGAGGTTGCGGCCGAGGAATCGATTCACCCAGCGGCCACTCGAGAACGATTTTGCCCCCAGAATCCTTAACCATGTTAAATGGTAATGCAAGCAATAATTCCGCCATGAATAACGGAACACTCGAACGCGAACTTTTAAATCGTGACCGGAAAAATTCCCGGATATCTGCCTTCCAGCCTGAGTCTTCCCTTCGTGTCGTCCGTTTCGTTCGCGATGAACGTGCCACGATTCCTCTTTTCACTCGCCCCTCTTCCACGACACGAAACGATTCATCCTCCAGCAGGAGAATTTCTTCGCCTTGCCTCGTATATCTCCCACTATCTTCTTCTCTCTGCGAGCTGTTTATTAATGTCGATGAATCGATGCGACCGTGCTGGATTCTCGATGCGACTGCCATTCAATCGAGTCGAAAACGGGGCGAGGGTGAGGCTGCTTTCAGTACATCTTGTTGTTATTCTCTCGCTTTTTATGCTGTTGATTTTATGGTGTTCCCCTATCACCGGTATTCATTCTGCTGTTCTTATGTCACTCTTTCGCTGTAGTTTCTTTTTCATCGCTTTCGACTTTGTTGTCTTTTCACTGGTCGAGTTCGTTCTTCCATGTCTTTCCATTGCTTCTTTATAGCTGCAATTCTTCCCTCTCGCGCTGTCTTCTATTCATACAGTTGCGTTTTTATATCTTCATATTGCTGGAATTCGTCTCTTTATTCTCGCATTGATCTTCTTATTGCTGCGATTATTTTTTGGTAGCATTTGTTTAGAATTCTTTTCCTTTATTGGGCTTTCTATTACTCTTTCCATCTTTTATTACCGAACGATCCTTTTCGATTTCCGCATTTGTCGTACCGAAGTTAGTATTCTTCTCTTTTTATTACTGAAACTTTCTTTTCGTTTGATATCCTTTGGTCCCATTCGAATATTTAGGCACTTAACGCTTTAATTTTGGAAACTTCTTGTTCTAACCGTCGTTGCACGAGCATCGTTATAGGAGAAAAAGCACGACGTAAATGTCATTCTGTGGTACATTTCAAGAAAAGATGAAGATACTTGCATATTGCGATTATTTTTAACTCATAACCGACCCACTCGTTCATTTTCTTTGGCGACCATATTTTATGTAAATTAAATTACCATGGCGCACGCCAATTATAATTCACTCTCTTCCTTTTTCTCATATCCTGTTTCCGTTGCTTCGCGCTCTTGTTCGTCAGATACGATGAAAAAGCTCGTCTGGATCAGTTTAGCGTCATAGGCTGATAACGAAACACGAGTGACGCGAATAAAACCACTGTTGTATTAATCACACCGATGTTATTTCGGCCAGTTATCGGTTGTTTTGCACGATTCGCAGATTCCATGTACGATTTTTCCAGCTATTCATGACGCGTAAAAATGTCCGACGGTTTGCAACGAATCGAAAAAGCGAAATGTGGGCCACGATTACACCAACGACACACGACGATCGTATTCGCGTTTCCAACGATATATATTTTATAATAAGAACATGGGCGCGGCGATCTCACGAACTTAAAGGACGCGAACGTTGACGGGGAAAAAATACGAAACACGATCCAGCGTACCAACTTCAAAACTTCACGGTACATTTTTCTCTATTTAACCCCCGAGAAAATTGCCGTGGTCTCACACCTACGCTTCAACGACGGCACAAATACTTAATGGAGTGTGAGAACTTTTACCCATGCCGCTCCGTGTGCATGCTGCGCCGCCTTTCTAATTTCTGTCGTTATTATGACCTCGCAACTTTTTTTTACACCTTATGAGAGAATGCACGCTACGATCTTAAGTACTTTCGCGAAACGATGCGTCGACCTCGAGGAAAAAACGGTCTCGTTCGAGTTTTCCAACGGAAACAGCCGCGTGCTACAGCTTCCTTGCGAAAGTTTATATTTCTTTTTATGTTTCTTTTTGGATCGTTTCGTCGAAACGATACGTCCGCTTTTACGCATCGAAATTTTCGTAAACGGCATAGGGGATTGCTTTTTGAATCGTTTGGCACAGTTAATTGACCGATAAATTTCGTTATCACGACGCTTCTCTACGTTGCTGTGAATCAAACCGGCGCGGCCCGTGGCAACGATTGATATTCATGACAGCCATCGTGTATCGTGAACTCTGTTCTTATAAATTTCCCGGGCAAGATGAATTATTCGTGTACACGTAGTGAACGTCACGCATGCGTGCTCGCGGCCGCAGCGTTCCCATTGTGATTATTGCCCTTCCGGGCGAATTGTTATCGCGGAAGGACGAATGCAAATGAAGAAACAGCGCAGCGGGGTAGCTCCGAGTTGAACTGCGGAAAATTTTCATACATCTGCATAGGATAAATATTAAAGAAAGAGGTGAAAGGGGACGGCAAGTGGGATGTGGCGTGCCACCAGTGCCATCTGCCACTGTGCACTCCATCACCTTTTAACCTTTCTATTTCCTCCGCTTACAACACCAATGACGTATCGAAAGTGGAATATTTATCGATATATGCAGCTTGCTCAAAAAACGTTTAACTAATTTTTGTTTTTTTAATAACCTATAACCTCGTCCGTAGACACGCAGACATATGCAGGTTTGGTACGGAGCACGATAATTGACCTAGATTGGTAGAGAATCGATCAATCACTTGGAATTATGTATTCAAATAAGATTCAACATTTTTTAAACGACTACTAAAAATTTTCGTGTCCGATTCGTAATATTACGTGTACATTACAAAGAAACGCAAACTTCTTTCTCTCCTCTACTTTCCACATTTTTCGGCTAAGCTTCTGTTAGCGTAAAGTCTGCGAAACAGATTCACGTAAAAGCACCCTGTCAATTATCGTCGGAAACGTGGATAAACACAGAACACGTGCCACGATTGCGTTCTTCACACTTGGCGCGCGTCACTCTCTTCATTACGCGGCCATTAACTTTACATGGAACGCTCTCTATGGCTTTTACCCGTCTTCAACCACGTTTTGCCATTACGAAAATGTACGAATTTTGATTATAACGGGAATACTCAATGATAGAATGGCAGCATCGTCGTGGTAGCTTTCGCGGTCGTGCGAGCTGGCACCGAACAGCAAGCACGTTCATTAGTTCTTCAATTACTCTAATTGATCGAGTTTAATATCAAAAGAGGAACAAAGGAAGGATGCATCTGCACGACAGCGAATAAAACGGGACGGCGTTAGAGCGTTGAAGCAGGGAAGATTGAAACATGAAAGGTATGTGACGTGTGTACGAAAAGTTCCTCGACCGGCTAATGAATATTAATTGATATCATTTGCATGCCTAATGAGAAAGATCGAAACGAATGCGTGGATGCGAGATGCGTACCAAAGTCTCTATCAGGAGAAACGTTAAAAACGTCGTATCGTACAAATGTCGTTCTAATAATTATCGCTTATTGTTGAAAAAATTAAATTACAAAAGGGTACTGGAAGCTTCAGAAACACGTCTATCTAAATAAGATTGATGCCCGTCATAAAATATCCTCCTCGAATCAGTGAATTCTATCTGAAATATATATTCAACTAGCGAACAAGTTGTTGCACAAATAATTCAATGCAAATGTTTAAGCAGAATACTTATATTGTTTTGCACACAGGAAAGGAACTCAACGCTTGTAATTCAGACGAAGCTATAGAGAAATTCTGCCGTGCGAAGTACATTTCAGAAAAGCGACTAAAAGACAAGTTTCTTTCTCGTAGGAGAAGCGGCGAAGGAACAATCCATCGCAAAAAAAAAAAAAAAAAAGAAAAGAAAGAAAGGAAGAAAGCCCTCTCGGCCCCTGTAAATCAGCTTTACCTCTGGGCGTTGGGCTTTTCTTCAACCTCTACACTCGTCTCTTTCTTCCTCTATTCCCTCTCTTGCTTCCTCTTTCCCATAGAGAAGCGATCAAATTAAGTTCTCGATCGATTCACGTTTCTCTTCTTACCCTTTGGCTTTTCCATCCTCTCTCACTCCCTCTCCCTCCTTCTCTCTCTCCTTACTTGTCTCACTCTTGCATCAACCGTGCGTACGTGTTCTTCTCTCTCTATTTTCCAGCGTATTTCTCTCGTTCTCGTTAGGGTCGTGTCTCGTGGCTTCGGCCCATACCTCCTTCCTCAGTTTCCGATTACCGTTAAAGTGCAATTCATCCCCCGATTGATCGACTGGTTGCACCGTAATCCGTTTCCATTTTCCTCTTTATCCTTCTTCCCTTGTTCGCGGCCACCCTCCCCGCAAGCCAAACGGAACGGCGCTTCTCCTCGCGAAGGGGTGTAAGGTTAATAACCGCGATATACTCTTCGACCTTAACGCGAAGGGTGAGCGTACAACTCCGTGCGAAAGAGTGGCACGATGGTCCACAAAAGAAATTTAATAGTTCGATATTTCTTGGTAAGGAATTCAGAATTTTAACTGTGGATATTTGTCTATATTTTTGTGAATATAAGTCATTTTGTGTACTATATTTTTGTACCTTCAAATTTCTCATAAATGCATAAAAATCTACAATCTAATAAGCATACTATTTTATAAGCCCTTAGAGATATTTTGCACGGAGCTTGAATAATTTTAATAGCAATAGGATTCAAATATTTTTGCGTATTATCACACCGCGCACAGCATTCTGTGCACATCACACATATATCTTTGTACCTGCAACTTTTTCATAAATGTATAAAAATGTGGAAAAATTTGCAATCCGATACACATTTACTATTTTATAAACCCTCGGAGATATTTTCCACGAAATTTGAATAATTTTAATGGCAATACGATACAAGCAACGATACAATTTTAATATTGGATATTCCAAATTTCGATTACTTTTAAGGTAATTAATTTCCAATATTCTGTCGTTTATTTTTCGCGTATTAAAATCAATTGGTACAAAAATCTCAATTATTTCAGCTACTCGAGCAGTTCTGAGCAATTAAATTTAGATCGTAGATCAGCGTGAGACGGTCCGCGTACGATAGAGTAACTTTGTTCCCTCCAAGTTTCCGTTTTAACAGAACTCCCGTGAGTTTTACTTTCAATTTCCTTCGGATAATTCCTGTGAAATAATTGATCGTTTTGTAATCAAGCTGCGCGACTGCGATATTTCATCGAGGAAAAAGGAAGTTTCATTTTCTATTTCTCGATATCGGTTTCGAGTTGTACGACGTCATTGTTCGACGATCGTGGAAAAACGATGTCACTATCGTTCCGGGGAACGAAATCGTTTTTCTTGGTAAAATCCAGTTTTTGTTTCGCAAAGAAAGAAGCCTCCGACGTTGTTCGAGGATATGTAGATTTGAGAGGACGCTCGAATTTCCGACAACGTCGCACCGATCGCGTTTTATTTGCAAAAAGAGATGCACCCGTGTCCCGTCGAATAATCCATGGAAACATATTTTCCCGAAGCATATCGTGCAGCTGTGACACGCGGTTTGGCTACGGCTTTCGTGCGACACCTTCAACGATGTTTCGTGATATATTGTTCGAACCGACTAACTCGACGGAATTAAACGTGAATTTTCATGAAATCGAAACGCACACTGGCTCGCGTAAGTATCTTCGAACGCTTACTATAGAAAACTTCTACGAATATATTATAAACGTTCAAGGAAACTTTTCGAAATTTTATCAACATTGTAACGAAGCACGAGTGTCGTGATTATAGTGGTAAAATTGAAAATCTATCTAGAAATGTACATAGAAATTACAAGATATTTATTGCACACATATAGGTACGTATTTTAATAAAAAAGAATTAGTATACAGCGCGAATAGCCATCTTAGAAATTAATCATTGTCTACGTAAACCTACCATCGAGAGTTAATGATATCCAGAACAAGAAACTGGGAAATCATATATTTGTCAGGACGAAATTGGGCCATTAGTAATTTTCCATCATCGAGAACTTTGTTCTATCTTCGATATCTCGATCATTTAAGATATTCACGAGATTCTGCTTCACGAGAAACTTCGATTCATTTTCGTCCACCAACTCATTACGTATTCATTAATCATCGCGAGTTCCTTCTGATTAGGCCTTCAACGCGTTACAACAATGATATGATTTCGAGGTAGAATTCAAGAGCGCGTTAACTCTGCAGAATCGGTCGTCCGGTTAGGAAGTGAGCGACGTCGGTTTCGTAGCGGCAGCAAACGGCTCGCTTCCGGCTTGGCTCTCTACTTCCGTGTCCAGTTCCGCTTGCAGTTTCCGCTTTTAATAGCTTCTGGCTAGTTGCCCGTGGTCAACCCGCAGGAGGATACGAGGCGTTGAAGGGTGAAAGGAACAGGTGTTGCCCTCCTCGAGCTGCAACTTCAGATCTACTACCCTCTTTTTCGTCGGTTCTGTGCCTGTGGTGTACGTTTTTTCCCGTCGCACAACGCAGTTTGAGGATATTTGGTATCGAAATACGATAGTAATTTTTCATAAGGAACAATTTACCAGATAGAAGTATTTTCAAGTCTTCGAAACATTTCATTAAATACAAATAAAGAAAGCTAGTAACAACAATTGAGTATATTCGCAAATTCTAATGAAAATCATGATGAAGGATCATTTTTTAAACAGAAATACCTCGACTTGTTTGAGATTTTGTAACGGAGCACGCGGTAATAATTTAAATGAATTATTATAAGATAATTTATTCAACTTTAAATATGCTACATGGAAACGTTTTCAAATATTTGAAAATCTGCTATAGGGTAAT
This sequence comes from Bombus affinis, assembly GCF_024516045.1. NCBI lineage: Eukaryota > Metazoa > Arthropoda > Insecta > Hymenoptera > Apidae > Bombus > Bombus affinis. Next base: position 3,304,412 of record NC_066357.1, on the reverse strand, counting down.
ATTCGATTAACATTCGCAAACTTTCTAATCCTCAAAAAGGCACGATCTCCAAATCTCCTCCCCGTAATTTTACCTCTGCTGCAACTCAGCTTCATCACATCCACTTTTCCATCCAATTTAAAGTTGTCAAATCCTAACCAATCACCGCCTACAATCCAAACACACCTGCAACCACACCTACGTATTCTACAAGCAACGAGAGATAGATCTATGTAGTTAGTTCAAAATTCGTGTCATACTTTTAGATATCATACCACGTAGCCTTTGTACTGCAATCTATTGCGAACTCTGCGTCGCTTTGTTTCATTCTATTGTATCGGATTCGCATTAGTAAAGAAACTGGAATCGGCTTTCAGAAAATTACCACGAAATATCCATCAAATTCTATCAAATCGTGATAATACAATGAATAGTGAAGAGGAATCAGGAAGTTCGAAATAACAGCTTCAGCTATTTAAATGGATTGTGGAGTCGAATTTAATATTAATTTTTTTCAAGATGATTTATGGTAATACACGATGAAATTGTTATTATAGATTGAAGGTAGAAGTTAGAGTTTCGAGATGTTGAACATCGAAGCATTGAAATTAGTCAGTTAGTGAGTTAATTCTCTTGCAAGATGAATTTTAAATGGAATTATTTAAATCGCAGCTTGCGGACTTCGGGCAGAAGCACGGTTTATTTGTGAATGTTGCGAAAGCATCGCGAGAATTCGCTCGTTAATTTCATACGAAACCAATAATAATGTTGGTTTGCTTTCCATAACGGCCCGTAATCAGTCAGTTTTCAATTAGCGAAATGAAATCAATCGGCCGCCACTGCGCGTGCCATTGTCAACGCTCGATAGAAAAAGCACGATCGCGTGGACGTTATAAATATTTCTCTTTCCACGATGCCAAGAAATACTGCAGGGGCGCCATAAAACATTTACAATTCAGATATCTCGCAAAACTTGGAATCAACTTTGTCGGCTATCTAACTCATTTGTATACGTATTTCTCCCTGTCGTGTTCCTTGAAGGATTTTCTCCACGCACTTTTGAATTTTCTTTCCGTTGCCTCCTGCACATATATGCCATAAGTTCATATGTTCAGCTCATAAGTTCACTATACGTTCGTAAGTGTGCGAGCACATTGATCGATTTGCAACAACAGAATGTAAATTTGACCAAAGTGTACAAATTAATGTTACTACAAGCGACGTCTATTATCATTTCGTGAAGTCGCCTGACTATAAGCTTAAACTACCTATTGAAAAGAAGTATCTGTTATACCACTATTAAGATATGTATAATTTTGTGCGCTGGACTGGGTTAAATGCGTAGTAGAGATACTTGTATGTGGGTGTCAGTGTGTGGAGGTATGTGTGTGCACGACGTTTGGAAAATAGATGAATGTAAACTGTTCAGTCAGTTAACAGTCGGATATGGAAGAAAGTGCTGAGACGCGTGCAAGTGTGTATCGATGAATATTTTAGAAATCGTCCATAAAATAAATATATAACTATTCTAATATTAATTCCAAATGTAAATTTAGTGTTCCTATAACATTATTTCGACTATCAAGATCCACAATTCTCAACAACCACTATAATTTTCACACCGTCATTTACTATTATCATTGAAAGTTCTAAATATTTATCAGTGACCAATTTTACTTCCTATATCGTTTCCCATTGTACTTTTCGCCGTACGTTTCCCCATACGTTGTACGTTTCCCCGTTACTGTATCTACCATCTCGTGAACAGAACATCCCACGCTAAAACCTCGAAAACGTAGGATAAAAGTAAGATTTGATCAGAATCGAAATAGGAATCTCCTCTTTAGGGTTTCCCACGCAATGTACGGGGTATCTAACATTTGGTACATTCCCAAGGAAATACATCACCGATGTGTTCTCCCCTTCCGTGGCCTAACGTACACCAGCAAGCACGCAAACACACTGGTGCGCAGAACGCGTGTAAAATGGCCTTCGGCGACCAGTCTATTGTCGGTTCGTTAACGCGACTATGCCAAGACCACGAGCACAATGTGGGTCGTAGGGATCATAATGATCGAGGTGAAATAAAAAGAAAGATGGGTAAAGATAAGGAATGAAAAAGGGATAAGAAGACCCTATCGTGTACACGGAAACACGATGGAGGAAAAGGACGGCGCAGCGGAATATGACGCAACCACAGTGTCCGGCTGCATCGTGCACCAACACAAAGAGACTCGATGAGCGGGAAAGGCAACGGCATGCTCTATCCCCTTGTCTTTGTGCATAACGAGGAAAGGAGTGCTCCAAAGCGAACGTGACGAAGGGTTTCCCTTGGCGGATAAGCGTAGAAAATGCCGCAGCCATGACACGAAAAGAGAAGATGTTACAGGGAGGGAAAATGAAGTCGAAGCGGCTGTCGTTGAGTGGCACGTCGAGTCGAAAATGGAACGGCTGGCTGCACTGAGAATTTCTAATGAATATTATCCGGTCGGATCGCTCAATACACAACGATTAAGTCTGTTTGAGAGCCGCCGTGTTTCGCGGCCTCCGACATGGAAAGCGTAATAGTTCGCTGCCTCGGACGTTGCACGTTGCTTTGACGAATATTTGAGAAGTTTGATCCCGATAACGAGATATCATAGGGTGCCCCAATGTTAGAAATTGCGTTATAGTGCTATTCTCGCCACCCTCTGTGGATTTTAAACCGTTTCTTCTGCAAATTTTAACAATTTTAATCAAACAGCCCTATTCCTCCGTTTATTGATGCATATAGCGAATAATTCACTGTTTAAATCCTTCTGCAATTTCTGCTAAGTATTACATTGAATTGCATGGAAATTATTACTATAATATCGAACAGAGAGAATCCTTTATACCTAACGTTTCGAATGGAATAATCACCCTTAAATGATTCGTTAATTTCTTATGATTTTCTGGATTTACTTAAGTTTTTATAAATGCCTCGATACTTGTGAACAGGGGCTGATGAAAGCTGTACTTGGAAGTAAGAGATTTCTGGACGAAGGGTAACATTATCTTCGTTTCGTACGGTGAATTAATTGGCAGTTAAACAAAGTCTGTGTATCTTTTCACGTTTTGTACGGCGAATTAATCGGCAACTAAGCGGACTGTGTGTATCTTTCACGGATTTCTACGTGAAAGAGGTTTGGGCGTTGGTTCCGCTGCGCGAAAATTTCATCAGAATCCGAATTATGCTTTTACGAATAGATAAAACTGATAGTTAACGGTGACCCGGCCGTCTGCGCGGATTAAAGTGAATAATGGCTCTTTCATTAATAATCATACATACGTAAATTACTTTGAAATATCCGGCGCCTGTTCACTGTGGCGATATCGAGCCCGAATGGCCCCATTATTTGTAACGAATATCGGTTAATCCACCTTTGCCACTTCTCTCCACTTTCCATCATTTTTCTATCATTCCTTTGACCGTCTCTCTGTTTCGACTAATACCGTTCGAGCATGTTGCTTCACTGACCTGGCTCGTTCTTTCGCGTTACTTTATCGGCGAATAGAGAATAGTCTGAACCCGATCGCAGATATACGTCTGGTTGCTTAAACGAGAAAGTGAATCTAGTGGAATCTGACGTACGCTCCGTCGAATGATTTTCTGTTTCTCCTCGATCGCCAGAGAATACGTATCTACCGTGATAAATCACCAGAGAAATGTTTCGAGTATCGAGTAACGATATCGGTCCGTTCCTATCTTTTGCATAGAAGAAGAGAAAGAAGAGGACAATGCGACGAAACTAGAAGAAGAAAGAAAAAATGATGGAAGATAGAGGGCGTCTCGCTGGTGGGGAAACGTGGAATGGCGATCTTAACAAGCCAAACAGAGTCGATTAAACGTCGTCCTCGTCAAAAGACAAGAGAGAATGGAACTGAAAAGATGGAAGTCAGTCAGGGTTGAAAATCACGCGGCAAATTGCAAGTTTCCAGGCGTGGAAATTTTGTTTGGTCGGCTTTTAAAGTTATAGTCTCGCGGCTCTCAGGCTACACGAACCGCGGGTTATTAAACCAATCTTCTTCTAGCCGCGACCAGTTCTCTCCGAGGCGAATGTCAACTCGAAATTAAAAGTTACCCGTTCGAAGAAACTTTCGCCGGGCCATTTATGAAAGCAACTCTCCCGCGAGACTAGCCACGACGCGACAAACGGGTCAAATGAGACCGGGCTACTGAAAGTTGGCGAGGTCATACGTTTTCCTATTTTTCCTCCCTCTCTTTCGATGCTCCTTCACTTCTCTCTGACCGGTGCTCATTGAATTCTAATCAACCTGGAACGTGATCGAAGATAAGGCACCACTGGGTGCACGGCCGAAGTTAATCAATCAGTTTCCACCTGTAGATAAATTTAAGATTCGTTACGTGCGTATTATTAATGTGCGGGTCGGAATCACGATGAATTAAGAGAAGGGAAGATAGAATTTGTTGTACGGTGGTACAAAGGTTGAAAATACTGTAATACAAGTGGTGCATTTGACTTACTGTTACCATAAATCTGTTAAAATGTCCTCAAAGTTACAAATAATAATTGCGCGGGGACATTTGTGAAATTCATTAATTTCAGAGAGTTTTATCGTTTCAGCGAGTTTGACAAAAGAGATACAGGGTTATTAAACGTTAATCTTGCTCGTCAACGTTGCTGCGAAGTGATTACGAACTTTTAAAGTGACGCGCTTTTAGGGCACCAAGGGAAGTATTGAGTTTTATGGTGTACACCGGGCTGGTTGTAAATTACCTTACACCCACGTGCGCTGTACTCGTCGTGGACCGGAGTTCAAACTTTCCTACGATCGAGTGACACTTCAAACCTCGTGTCGCCAGTGCACCAAAGAGTAGAACGTATATTCCCGACTTTAAATCGATTCTATACGTATTTCCAGAGAACCTAACGACGCTAATAAAATCCGATAAAAATCATTCGTTCGTCATAAAATACTTGCCACCATTTGAAACTACAGCGAGTTACTACTTTCAATTAAAAGGTAACTGGGGTCGTAACGAAATAACGATAACGTTCATTGTATGAGATTGCGTTTCCCTATGACCAGTAGTAACGACCTTCGTGCCTGAAGCTTGCAACGAAATTGAAATAAAGGGAGAGGAGAAATAAAAAAGATAAGAGAAACGTGGATACAGTTTCCATTTTAATTGGCTAGGACAATTCGCGGTCGGCCCACTGTTTTTAGTTATTCATGGAGTCGCGTTAATTTCTATTCACGGGAGAAAATAATCGTTACATGAATAATTCCACGTTTTAAGCCGTACGTTCACGGATGTCAACTTCCCTCGCTTCCTGACTTTGGCCAGGCGGCCTGGCCCACACCGAAGAGAGCTATTCATTAAACATTGCATATCAAGGACGGTGGCGCGCGGCCGTGTGGTCGTTGTACTCTCCTCGGACCACGGATACGCGAAAACACGTACGTCCTTACACGATCTGTATGGAGGATCCCGTTGGCCGACATCACTTTCGTAATTATGCGCATCCATATGCACGCGCTAGTCGCCTCTATATCGCGGTCGCCTCGGTGCAAATGCACCGTGTTGCATGCACAGACGCGTAAGGAAACACGCCGTTCGCGTGACCCCGTCCACTGATGTTCCTTCCATTCGAACGTCAATCGAGACACGCGATATCCTGATATTCCCTTTTGCGGCAGTCTTCTCGGAACACCGGCCCCGCATCGTGTAAGGGGATTGAAATCGATCTGCCATCGCGAAAATTACAATTGTCTTTGCTAAAGACCTCGGTTTATAACACCGTTAAAACGATCGCTGGTCTTGAAACATGACATTTAGTTTTCCTCTTAGATCGTAACGCGGATACAGAAAGATTTCGAGGGAAGAACACGATAAGTCACATATTCCATTTCTTACGGGACAGCACTTTTGAAATACGATATGTTCTTTACTGAATCTAATCGAATTTCTATTTGGTTCTGAAACTAAATACGCATTTTTACATCCTCTTCATAATCTGAGAAATATCGCTTGTTTATTAATTGTTAATATTATACTTATAGAAAGATATAATCATTCTCTATAATAAATATGTAGTAATAATAATTTATTATTATATAGATTATAATAAAAATGTAACAGTATCTTAACGACTACACTTTGGGCGTAGGCCTATTAGATTCTCTTCATGTTTAGCTGTTTCACATTAAAATTACTATTGCCAGTGGGAGTTTTAAAATTAGTACACAACGTACGACGATATCGACGTCTTTTTTTATTCCAGAAAATATTAAAATAGCTTAATGAAAGTTTATAAATATATAAAAGGATGAAAGAAAGGAAGTGTTTAACGCGTCATTACATAGTTGATCACGGTATAAGGTTACCACTGTAAGCGAAGGTACTACAGATCGTACGATGGAGATACATATTTCTTGCGGATACATATTTGGTATCCATGACTGAGGGCGCCTCGTCATAGTCGACGTCTTCTACTTACTAGCCTACCGTTTAAACCACCTCTGTAAAGTACCACAATGTAATCTATATAGTTGTTTTGCATCGACTTTTTTACATTCTAAGGGACTGTATAAAGTTACGAATTTCAGTGTGCGAGTTCTCATGACGCCTAAGTAATATTGCTTTACTCGATCGAATTTCGTATGCATTTACATCGACGTTTTTGAACCGTTAAACAGTAAACAGAGAATCTATAGTTACCCTCTGGAAATCGATTAAAGCTGTCAATAAATCCTTGACAATCGATCCCCTGCTGTACAATGAAGCGCGTTCTTCCATGTCTGCACGAATGAACCGAGACAATTTGTTGCCCTTTAATCGGCAGTACGGCGCGCATTAATCACGAAATTACTCGTTACGCGGAACTGAAATGAGAATGCTGATATTCAATGAGGCCGGCGATAGCGTCATTGCGTTTCGCGGTTCGCTTCGCTTCGTTCCAAATACGATTACCGTTTCGAATTCGAAGTGCGTTAACTCGTTAAATCTACGATCGGTTTCCAACGTTCCGAGCAAAAAAGGGGGTACAGTTCCCCTGGAAGTATTCGCGATTCCGTTTCGAGCATGACAACTTATCGGTGGCCATCTCAGACGATTACGAGTTTCGTAACAATATCCACGGCCAATGATCGGACGAGTATAGCCATTTACATAAAAAGTAAGCTCACGGCGAGATTAAAGTGTTATCTACCACGAGGTTGAAGTGGCTCGTTAGAATTTTTCTTGGCGGAGCCTCTGGCAATAGGCCACGCCGCCTGTTTCTTTTCTCGCTTTGCCAGAAAGGGAGGCTTTCTTTCTCTTCAACGTCCCTTTCTAATTCCAGCCCTAGCTGCGAGCCGGCCGGCTGTATGCACTTAAGCTTGCCAAGGTTTGCGAGCTTGCAACGTATACACAATAGAGCAGCGTCTCTCAAACGACCGCCTGGGACAAGTGGTTCTGCTTTTTCTCGCTAGCAAGCTGTTGCATCGTTTCAATATCCTTTCAGCCCTCGCACGGTAATATCTCCGGTTCGAGCTAGAAAGGACGACTCTACTTCGAAACAGATTTACTTATACGTGGCCGTGCTTCGTACCTTTCTCGACGTTGCTGAAACTAGGAATAATGTTGCCGTAATTGCACTATTCGCTGCGAATAATCTGGTATCGTGTCCAAACATTCTTATCACGATTTAGCTACGATTACTTTGCCCCGACTCGCCCTTTCACCCTCGAGCATGCAACCGCACCTACTTTCCAGTCTGATCACGAACGATCGTATCCACTCTACACCAAACTCTCGAGGACTGTCGAGGAATCCGAGCAAACACAATCTTGAGGAACGTTAACCGAGTTCGATATTCAGGATCTGGTCTTGCATCGTCGTTTCATCTTAACCGTAATGTCCAACTGTGCACAGAAAAAGTCGGTGAGCACGAGAAAGTATAAAACGAGCTTTCCTTACCTTCAAGTAATAAATTTAATGCAAGAAGTAAAAACGTATCAAGGAAAAATGCACCGAGATAAAATACATATATCGTTGCGAAAATTCATCTAAATTACAAAGACGGATTATCACCATAAATTAAGTGGGCTGAAATTTTACAAATGCTTCGTGCACTGTACAAAGTGAATGGCTTAACAAATATTCTACCGTGTTTCTTACCATAGTTGAACAACAAACCCCTAATATCTAAACAGGTTCATGAATAAAAAAAAAAAAAAGAAAAATTCCAGCTATTAATCAATCCAACGTTAAAGTGGCTTGAGAAACCCTGTTCCGGTGCAAGGAGGGTTTGTGGGTAGGCAGGTAGTTACCAAACCGCCTATCAGGCCGAGGACCCACAGGTTGGCGTGACTCGGCGTCTTTGACCGACGTTTCCGCATGAATACATGCGCGCAACTCGGCCGACGGCGTGCTGCACGCGCGTGCAGCGACCGCGAGCCTAGTCGGCGAACAAGTGTGCACACTTCGGTCGACGTTATCCGCCGTCGCTATTTATAGGGGATGAACGGCCCGTAAAATATAAATAGAGAAAATTACTGGTATGTTCGGGTGGGCGGATCGAGCGCCGGCTTCTTGTAACATCGATCACGGTATCTCGACCAACGATACGAACCGAGCGGATAAATACCAGGATTAAAGTTATTCATCGTTTCCAACCTCCATCGCGATATTTAACGATTATTTTCGTTTCTATTCAACGGAGCTGATAGCCTCTATAAAGACAGGTACTATTATTCGCGTTAACGTGTCTCATTAATTTGGCCAGCGTTACCTTTTGACAGCTGATTAATGCACAATATATCGGTAATTACGCGCGATTGTCTGATTATTATTTATTAACGTGTTATATCGATGTTACGAAAATGATGTGCAACCCTTTGATTTCGTCGAGTGTTCCGTTAATCCAATTCCGTGTGCACACGACATGCTGTTGGAATCGGCAATGGGAAATTCATACGCAAGTACCTGCACGAATTGATGCTCTTCGTGCAGCCGAGGCTTACCGGAAATATCAAAGTACTTTGCAAATTCGATACGGGCAGAAAACGTACACTGGGTCATGAAAGCAATACCGCGAAAACCTTTTATGTCGATATTGCGTGTTTTGTGTAAAACATTTTAAAATTTCAGTGGCACCGTAATGGAACACGACTGTCATCGATAAATTGATAAAGTTTTTAAACAATCTGAAAATCTATATAAAAATTACAAGCTATTTCGATTGTAACCTTAAACTGTCGCAATCCAGAAATGGTATTTCATCGGTATTTCATCGGACGAAATTCGAAAACAGGGCGACCATGTCTGCGTGACAATCGCACAGCAACTGCGAAGATTGATAGGTTGTTGGCAGGCGAGCAATTAGAAGGGTGAAAACGCGCAGAATGCTTTTTTTCAGCGGTGTTGCAAGGAAAACGGAAAGGTGGCTGCAAACAATATATTTTAGCCTGCTCTAAAAAGGGGTTGTTTTGGTTCGGCTGTGCGCGCCAGAGTGGATGGTTTTGTTGGTTCGATCGAACGGGTATAGAAACAGTGAAATAGAGAGAACAGTTTCTGACATTTACAAGACCGGAAAAAGTTTCAATCTTTTTTTACAAATTCTCCTTTCCATCCGCCCGGGCAGATAACCATTCGAATTCTCCATTCGCCACAGAATCCAGTCGTTTCGCAAATGTAATTCCACGCGTGGCTGAAATGTCTTCGAGATCCATCCGCTTTAAGTGTCAACGTTTCCCGTTTAATGCTGCTACTTGAAGAAGTCCCGTGAATGGCTCCGTATTGCCTCGCTGTTCTATGAAAAATCGTACTTCTCCAAAATTCAGCAGAAATTTGTCCGCCCGAGATTCGAGGTTCCATTTACCGTCGCGAAATAATGTATCGTATTGCGAGAAGCATCTATCGAGACGCGATGAAAATTCAAGAAGCTAATTTATCGCGACTCAACTTGTACGCGAACAAGAATGTTTCGCTTGCTAAGTGGTTACACTGAAAAGCCATTCGAGATCGATCAAGAGCAGGCAAACACTCGGTACACATTGTCTCCTCGAAGCTTTATTTTCGCTCGACTCGCACCGAGTTGGGAAGAGGTTATTGTTGGGGGTGGTTCGAATTCGGCGGATGGGGGTGGTAAACGTTGCAACATCGCGACGTTTCCTCTATGGTAGAAAGGAAAAAAGAAAGAGAAAGAAGCTTCAAAATAGCGTTGGTGGAAGGAAAGCCAGTAGTTAAGGGGTGTCCTCCTGGTTTCTTTTTCCATTATCCTCTCCTATTTTTATTCTTCGTTGCATTATGTGAGTAATTACGGCTAATTACCACGTTGTGAAGGACGTTTGACGATGTAACGCAATTAGCAGCTACAGTTCGGCGCCGTGGAACAAGCGACCCTGACCTTGTCTCCGATTCTACGCGGCTTCCGCTTTTATTGTTCTTCCTACTTCTGCTTGCGTTCACCGCCCACTCTACAGCAACCTCGACCAGGCAAATTGAATTAAATTGTTTTTCTTGGGTAACTGTTTGCATAGCAAAGCTCACGCTTTTGTCGACACGATGTTCACCGTGGGGCTCCTTAAGTTCGACAATTCCGACGATTACGTTGAGATATCCCAGCAAAAACGAGCCAATTCAAGCGATCTGTTGGTCCTATTAAAATGTGATCGTTGATTAATCGTTAAACGAAATACGTCTATTGTTTCGTATGACACAGTTATACGTAACAATGAAGTAAATTAATAAAACGAGGCAGGTTTAATTACATCGTTGCATATTCGATTATTATATATTGGACTCGATACTCCGTTAATTATAATTTCATCGACTCTACTAAATCGCAAGCTAAAGGAATCTGTTCATTGTTCGTAATTTTCATCACATTTTTTCAGCAGCGATTCCAATTGCTGTTAGACAATCGGTACCAACTTCCGAGGTAACCCGCTTGTTTCTTCTAGCATGATTATGGCATCGCAAGGCAGAAAAGGATGTTAGCAAGACTTTCGGTGTCACCGTGTTTTCGCTTCGCCTAATTTCCGAAGTATAAAATCCTGGATCTTCAGACGACGATATCTTCACCCTGTCTTTCTTCTAGTGAATAGTCTTGGTCATCTTCAGGGGTCGTTCGCCTGGCTTCAAGCAGGTCAAAGACAAAATCATCGTTTTTTTACACCTACGATAAATCCTGTAAGTTTATGACATTTTGTACATTGAGAACCCAAAAATAATGAAATGTTGCAGATGTAGATGTTTTTATACCACAAACATCTTCAGACATTTTAGTAATAAAATGTTCAAAGAAGGACTTTGATCGATCATTCAGCACTTTCGCGTCGCTATATAGGACCGTAATATATTTGTTCTCCGGTTGGTCGTGATTGCTCAATTTTTAAAGCATCACGCGGCGACAAATGCTGTCACGAAGAGCGAAGATTAAGACGAGAAGGGGCTGATTTCTGAGTCTTTCCATAGGTCAGATGGAGGGATAACAAAAATGGATGTAGGTTGGCCGGCTGTGGAGGCTAATCCCCGATGAAATGCTAGCCGTCGAGCAGTTTATATTTTCTCTCTTCGTACATTGCGTTGTTTCGACCGAGAGTGCAACTGTTGGGCGCCATTAGTCCGCTCGGTTGCTGGCACAATGCAAGATAAATATTTGGCGTCCAGTCGTTGTCAAAAATTTACGATGCGAATTAGAACGACACTTTATCTTAGCACCGTATAAGAAACGTCTTCTTTGTTCATTGCAGTTTTCTCGAAAACGGCTAAACAACAATTTTGTCCATTCTCGTTAATGATCTTATCCATGGAACTGTCTGCTGTTAAAAATTATTCCTCTCATTCTTAATATACCGCGATTAATCTTGTTGCAGAAAATGTCACGTTATGTAACTTTAACGCATTCACGATCGGTGATCTTACGGAACTTGTAAAATAAAAACGTGTGGATAAGATGTTTGAATAGTTTACTTCTAAATGCCATACTTTGTATCGCTTCTTATTAATTTAATTATTGATAATTTCACTGACAATCACGTTACTAATAATTCATATTACTGTAGCAACGATGATGGACTTCAATGATTGTAAACAAGAAGGTTATTTAGTCACGCGGCGAGAGATCGTTTGACATACCACGCGCTGAATCTACTGTCGCGATCGTCTCGGTCGTGCGAAGCCCGACGCAGTAGAATAAGTCCACGCTTCATCAGCCAACCAATCGAAGCGTCTGGCTGTGATCGAGTCAACTCCAAACAGACTGCAATCTGTTTTATGCGAAACTAGTTAGGTAGAAAAACTGAGGATTGCAGTTCGCTAACAATCTGCAAGGTATCGTGTAACAAGCGTGAAAAGAAAAATATAGCTGATTACCAGGAGCAGTCGAAAGGAGATTCCCGTCTGTCTTTGACGAGCGACAGGTACTGAATGCGGGGAATTTGTTTGAGGCATCGCTAACTGCGATTCTCTGCTGCAAACTGCAAATTCTATCGAAGGATCGATCGCAGGAATTGATACGTAACTTCCGTGTATATTATTATTGGATATTTCGTTGCGTAGTAATAAACGTACCAAGCATAGAGTATTTTCTTTAAATTCCTTTGGCTGTTGTGAAAATATAAGCGTCGTGTTTTAGAGTATCTGCCTTGAAACCGAAACGCAATCGTTTTGGAATGTTTGCACGAGTCGAAGCGATTGGTTCGAAAATGACAGAGCAGAACGAATGGCGCGACCCTTGTATTTTAATGGCTTCTATTTCGCGCTCGATTTCCGTTTGATTTATCGCAACACGTTTGCGGCCTCTCCGATGTACTTTTTTTTAATCGTAAACTCGTTTCCTCCAAGTATTATGACGAAGAGCTCTGTGCTAACGAAAGTTTTGAGTATCGAATAACCTGTATCGTGAAGCTGAGCGAACTACATTGTCATTTAGACCGATGCTTTCTTAGAAGATTCTCATCTACTTGAAATCGGAGAAAATCCAGTTTCTTCGAAGAATTACATCCCGCCGTCATTATCGCTGTCTGATGTCTTCTCGGATCGTCTTTAACGTTCCTTTCAACGTTGCAGAAGCTCTGAGTTCTCGCCTAAAGTAGACTTCGTTTCCTGGCAAACCGCCTCTCCAAAGTCCTTTCAAGAATCATAATTTCATAGAAAGAGAGTTATACGCCCGACCATAGCTTCGCTCCGCGGAGTCATTATTTAATCGCTATTTCCGACTGTGCGTTCGCTTCCATACATACGAAACATTATTACGTTTAATGTATTTCGTTTATCTTCCTTAATTTCCCCAAGAGCGTTCCGTTGAACTGGAAGAGTAGCAACTCTCGTCTCGAACTCGCCTTGGAAATGTTTAACTCGCGAATACCGTACAAAAAGGACTAACAGGAAATTTAATTATTTCATTTGCGGTTAGAACCCAAGGTTAGGAATAATATCCGCCGGTCCATAAGAGCGTGTGCTCGGAAAATCAGACGAATAAGAAGTTTCGTCCTTAACTTTACGATATATCGAATTATTATATCTTGAAAGAATCAAGCGTGCACGAATATAGATTAGAAAGGAGCATTTTTGCATGGATAGGACTGTTGCGAATGTTTGTACCGAGGTATCGATAGTGTGCGAGGGATTTGGAAATGCACAAGTAGATTTGGATACAAGCTACCAACCAACGTGGAGATACGCGCATGGCAAGAATATGTGTCGAGATCTTTAAGAGGCAGACTTTGATAGAATCAGTATTCTACTCTTTGCCATCTTTTTTCTATATTTTGTATTTTATTATCTGTTCTGTTCTATTATTCTGTTCCGTGCGTATATTTATTACGTACATTTTGTTATGATTGATTTGTATGTTGTCAAATTATCGAAGTCTTATAAAACGGGCCTACGCGAAATAATCGCGCGATGAATTCGCTCGAGAGTAAAGTCCTGGCAATTAACTAGCCACCTCTTGGGAACGAGTTGGTTGTGCCCGTTAGGATATCAGGAATTTTTAATACGTCGACTCCCTCGTCGCTATTATTGTCACCCTTCTCGAGATTAATTGCACTTATCAAGTTGTCCCAGTTCTAGAAGAAAGCTGCAGCTTCCTTCGGTTCCTAGTTAATGTTCATCGATCGTGTCAAAGAAAGAACGATCTTCCGTGTAAGATATCCATCGAAAATTCGCGCGCAATTGAAAGTGATTGCTCCTGAGAAGCACTCGAATCGCTGGGAAACGAGTATCCTTTTGATTCTCGATCGAGAAGAAAGTTGTCACCTTACGGATTACCGACTCTCGTTTTGTCAAAGAGTACCAAGAATCGGACAAAGGATTCGTCACGTAAACGAGTCCCAAACGAAGGCTCATTCGAAGGAAAAACAATTTATTCGGATCGATTCCGTTGGGTCAGTCTTTCATAGGAAGGAAATAGCAAGGAATACGTGACACGTAGATGCGAGAAATTTCATTGACACGTCCGGGATGATTCCTCGTAAATTCCGTCCGAAGCTGATTCGAGAGAATTTCGAGAGCAAACCGGCCAGCTGGCTTTAGGAGCCGACGAATCGAATTTTTCTTCTTTCTACCAATTCCATCGAGCTTGATCGTTCGGCCGAACGTCTTTGTCTTTCTGCCTCTGCTCGCGAGGAAACTCCATTATCGTTTCTATCCGATTGCTCGCTGCCTCAGTGCCGGGAAGTCATAAATTCGAAAGTGTCAGCTCGACCATCGCTCTGCCAGGTGATCTCTGACGCATTGCTCCGGTAGTCTGACTCGTCGTGGAATAATTCTCCTTACTTCTCTGCTGCGACTATCTCGATTCGAGCTTGGCGTCTTTAAGCAATTTCATCTTTTTTTTCTCCCTATGTCGGTAAATTGAATAGAGCATCGGGTTGAACTCGTTTCAGCTGATAGAAAAAGATTCTCGGATATGAAGTCAGCAAATTGTGAAACTTTAAACAGAGCTATAGAATCCGCTTTGATAAATGGTGAAAGGTTCAGACAGTTCTTTAAGCTTATCAACCTAATTTAGACAGTAACCGCATTCATCGTTCGTTCCTTTCCGACTAAAGAAAAGACAATCATTCTGTAGTCTTTCATTTAGGTGCACGATGTATTTTCGTCAAGACAAGCTGAAATTGTAGGAAGGTGAAATTACTTGCTTTTCACCGGCTCAGACGGTTTTCCATTTATCCGGAGAAGCGTATCGAGAACCAGAGAGCACGCTATACGGTTGAGAAACTAATATCCCTAGGACGAAGGCGAGACCGCGACCTATGGGAACGCCCGTTTCCTTCGACATTTCTCTCTGTCGCGAAGCGTGGCTCGCACGGAAATACCGCGACCAACGATAACCATAGTTCCGCGCCAGGGGCGGTATAGCCATTTGTAAACAGGATTGGGGCTTACCAACTCCGAAGCACTTGGAATTTCGTAGATAAAGCAACCGAGTGTTCGACGCGTTAGAATAGGGTTAGCGGCTGGTGAAGTCGACGTATAGCCGGCGCTACACGGTTACAGCGCCCCTTTCTACGATATTACGAAGATCGTTGACGCGGGGGTGGATTTATAGGACGTCTAGCAGGTTAAAGAATCCACCGTACCGGCTGATTTAGCACCAGGGGAAGACGAATCGTACGTCGAATTATTCTCCCGCGATAAAATTGCGATTCCTAGGACTTGCTTCTCTACTCTCGTTTATCCTCCATTTCGAGGAAGGATGGCGTGGATAAAGGGAGACGGCGACATGCTCCTTGGCTCGTTTCGTACTGGCATTGGTGCAAGACATTCGACATATCGGCTGGATTTTGTTTAGTTTTCACACGATTTGGTTGCGCTACGTGACTGCAGCGTATTTCAGATTTCGTGTTCACCGTGCCTTGTAACTAGACTGCAAATGCTTATGCATTTGTGAGAAATTTTAATATGCAAAGAATATAATTTTTATTTATGATAACGATACATGTTATAAAATATATGCATTTCTAATTAGTTTCATAATTTATATAAATAGTGGCAGTCGTCTTGTAATTCACTACTGTATTTAATTCTACTTACGTGAAAATAATTTTAAGAACTAGTATTCATAACGAGTCACGAAAAATTTCAAGGAACTCTTGTTGCTGTGAGAAATTAGGAACCGATAATCTGGGCTATTATGTCAGTTTTTACTCTATCAGAAGCTAATAACTACTTTCTTAAAATTCAAGAAGCGAAGTAATTTGAGAGATTGCAATTTTCTGGAAATTTCTTTCAAATTTCGCGCAAGCTTCTCCATGATAGGGTTGTATTTGGAATCAACTTATCGCAATATGGTCGCTGATTAGAGAACGCACGCATGAGTGCGTTGTATCCATGGGGGTCAAAACTTGATTAATAGACGCGGTTTAATAGCCGTGGGACGCGTCTACCGCTGATCTACATCGGCGATACGAGAACTTAATTAATAGATGTCACCTATGGAAATTGGTTTTCCTGGTGACCGATACTCAGAATTAATTAGTAATGACGCGCGTTTAAAAAGTTTCCGCGGATGGGCTGCTGACGTGGCAAAAATTGAAAAACTGCTTCATCCGGTCGAAACTCCGAAGTCGCCTAACTTTCTTGCCGGAACATCGTGGCGTCGCATTTAACCGGACGTTATTTTATTTTACAACGGTATAACGATTCTCACTGATGGAGATCCTGCAACAAAATGGCTCTCGGCCAACGAGATCGTTCAATTCGACGGTTATTATACTTTTATAGAACGAGAAAGATGTGTTGTATTATATTTGAAAAGGGATTTATAAATACCATAGGTAGCAATATGTTCTAAAAAATAATTCTTCTTAAAACAGCTTTAGAAAGTTTTTCGAATATGTGTAGTGTTATTTTTAAAAAGGATCTAGGTACCGTACGTATGAGTGTTTTTAAAAAAATTACTCGAGCATTTTTATTAGCGGATTAAAGTTCGCCACGAAATTAAAAATCATCAAGGTACAGGGAGGAAATCTCCGAACCGTTGTATCTCTGAAGGTTAATATTTTAAGGTTCAAAGTCATCAAGCTGGAGGAAAAGGGAAAGAACCCGAGAAGCGTAAGTAATTAACGCATGGTGAGTAAAAAAATCAGCACAACGTGTGCAACCGTGTCATTCCCCGTGGTCATAAATTTGCCAGTTTTCTCTGCGCCCTCGCGTACTTCTATGACAAGATAATAAAAAAGTTCAAGAGTCTGGGAACACGCGCAACCGTGCTCCGTCTCCGACGAAATAAACTTGCCGAGTCGTACGTGCCTTTCTACGCAGATGTCGCACACTCGCCATTCATGAATTTCCAAACAGTCTCGTACTATTTCAAAAGTCTAATTTCCTGAGGCGATATACATAAAGCTATCGACTTATTAGAAATTTAATGATCGACGATATCACCAATCGATGACCGTTCGAATATTGCAATTATTATCTATCCCGTGCTATTTATGGAATATTTAGAAATTTTATTTCTTCGTTTCGGATTTCTAAATTTCAAAAATCGCTTGGGAAAAATTTCATCAAAATCGATGTGTATCGATCGCCGATGTTGGTCGGAAACCAAGGATCTTTTAAGATCGTAGTCTAACCGTGATCACGGGCTGTTTATCCGCAGGCAAACACGGAGAACATGTCCTCGGAAGCGAGACTAATCTTCTCGAGATAGGTTCGTTGCGAGGCACAGGAGATGCGTGTCAGCGTAGGAGGGCATCGGTTGGGTTTAGGGGTAGCTGATTGGAATTCGATCGTTGGGTCAAGCGGCCGTGTTAGATTGGAATGCGTATACGCTCCTCGTCTGATCACCCATTCGTTACAGTGCGTTCTCTTCTCCCCTATTTCTTCCTACAACAACCCCTTTGCATTTATTTTTCCAGCTTCCTATTTCCAATTCTCCTTTGACTTCTGTACCAACTGCTAGCGTTTATCTGTCTAATTTCACGTTTCGAAATTCACTATTCATCGCTGAATTTAACTATCCCTTTATCAGACTTTCCTTTACTTTAATAATTTTTAGTAATTCCATTTGTGTATTTCAATAATTCAATTTATTCGAATTGTAGCCTCTTGTTTATTTTGTCGGAATACACAGATATGAAAATGCAACAGTTGCGTCGGTAGAATTAATTAATATGTATAATTAATATTATACATATAATTAATAAATGATCAACGAATAAATTAACCGGACAATTGGAACAATACCGGACAATTGATAGCAACAGAAGTGAACTTTTCAAAGGAACCACGATACTGTTTAAAGGGTGAAACGATTTATCTGCATTCTTTTGGGAAATTCAGTGCAACAGAAAACCGGACGAATGGCAAATAAAAGCTCGATATCATCGACTGGCCATGGTTCGTAATATCTCAGTCGATTTGTATAAGTAAACAATGTCTCTTTAGGGGAACTCGAAACAGTGTAAAATCTTGACTTCTGCTCGAATTGCACCGGACACGTGCAAACAGAATCTGTGTCAGGCTAAGCTCTAACCTTTTTAACCCTCGTTTTTCTCTCCGTTCCGGGGATGTTTGACCGTTTGAAGGGACAGGAAGCGAGATAGGGGGACGCTGTCACGATGACGCGGGTCAAAAGTTCAGCGGATGATGAGAATGTAAGATCGTGGCCGAGCAATCCGTGCTCTCTGCTCCAAACGAGATTTTCTTCTGGAAAAAAACGGCAACCAAGAATTTTCTTCGTCTAGGGACGTAACTAGCTACTGCTGGTTAACGCTGAAATCTCTTAATTTAGCTGCTTATCCTAGGGGGCGAGGAAACGTTCCTGGGTTTCGTAATTCCATACTCGTGCTACTTCAATCGTTCGACGAATCTTTATAGTGTTTGCACAGATTTTCAGAGATAACTTTATAAAATTTAGTCGTATTCATGGAAAAAGATTCTGCTCTCTTTCTTTATTCTAATTTTCTCCTCGAGTTCATGAATAATATCACGAGAGTGGGAATTCGTGTGAATGACAAGTGACAGAAAAAATGCGACCGCGAAGAAGAATTTATATTAAAAATGTTTGTATCACACCATTCGTAGAGAAAGATAGAAGAAAGAAGAAATGATTTGGCGAGTGCACCGACAAGCAGCAAAAATTTGTCCGTAACCCAACGTTTCTGTGACGATCATTTACGCTTCAACACATGCACATCAAACGTACCCGAAAGAAATATTCTCGAAATAAATAGGTACGAACAGAACGATATCACACTCGGAAAAACCTTCAGAGAAACTCGGCGTGTTGTAATCGCCGATGGAATGTCAACGACGGCTGTGTCCAGAATAAATGTTTCACCCGACACTCGACCAACTGAAACAGCAATGGCAATGCTCATACCGTCGATTCTGCGAGCGGATCATTGACAACAATTTTAACGATAACCCACTACGAACACCAGTGACGGTAATAACAGTAACGTCGTAATACCGGTATCTAAAGGCAGCTAACAGCCGGCATCGATGCAAACTCTATTCGTAGACGTTGAAGACAGACGCTGCCACTGCCTCCCCAGTCCGATGATCGTTCGTTTCAGGAATGCCAGATATTAAAATACCGCAGACTCTCGAGTTTCGCGTACCAGCTCAACCGTTGTCCTCGTCCTCCGTTCATCCTCTTCGTTCTCTGCGTTAAAAGCCACCCTCTTTTCTTAGCACAGTTGGTCTACTTTCCTACCCTCGTTTCGTTTCGTTTCGTTTCGTTTCGATGAACTTTTTTAGAAAATATTCTATGGCCAGATTGAAAATAACGTCTCTTTGCCTTTCTATTAGATTCTGTCTCTTTAATATCGTTCTTGATGTTTCAATATCGTGGTAATTAGTCTCTTTACATTTGTTTCGAATAAAACAGCTTTAATTTTAATGTAATGTAATTTATGTAACGTTAACAAAAATATAGAGGTATTGTAATTAGTAATTAATACAGGAACTTTTTGTACAGGAAATTGCGTCCTGAAACGAAGAAGAATTGTAAGGATATAAAGTACTTCAAACGCAATTTCGATCTCTATGACAGATTCGTCTTTCTTCGACATTTTCCAGCCTTCTGTTCTCGTCATAAAGTCACATAGAACGCGTAAAATTGCAAGGGTTTAAAGTTTCTCGAACTATCCGAATTTCTATAACAAATGCATCTCTCTAGTCTCCCCCTTGACACTTCTGTTCTTCTCGCAAGATCGCGTGGGCGCATAGAATACGATATATTCATAACAAGAGCGAATATCAAATCGTGTGGCTGTTACGAAGATAACGATACCACAGCTGAGAGCGCTTTATCACTTTAGTCCTGGGAATTGTTTCGGCACAGTTGCGTCGAAAGCTTGCATAAATTTAGTGGAAAGGCTGGTGGAAAAGTCATGGCATATTCAGGAAGATTCGCAATCACGCGGCACGTTTACATTTCTCCGGACGTTCGAGAACGAAGTCAATTAGCCAGCTATAAATCGAAGCAATAGTTTCACTCGTGGACGAACAAGTTTCGCAGGCAAATCATACCATGGCGTAGCTTTTATTATAAAATTCAAACGAATTGTCCATGCACGTCGTAAAACTTGCGGAATTTTCACGGTAGAAGCAATTTTCCGAGAATCGTAAAAACTCGAAATTGCCATTTTATTTTCCGCAACATGTCGTACTCGAACGAAGAACAAATCATCGGAGTTTGGCGAGTGACGAGTGAGTCAATCAGGTTCTTCGTTCGTGTGTTGAATTTCGATGTAACGTCGAGGTTTTAAATTAACGAGCCGCACATGCACGCGCACACGCATTCGTCTATCAACCTCGTATCTATAATTCTGACAAATGGCAGACTTTCATCAGGCCTCTTAGCCAGCTATTCGTTCTACCTTGCCCCGCCACTCTTGTTAGTCCAACTACTTACCATCGTCGAGGATCGACATTGAGCGCTAGTAAGTATTCAATCGGATAAGAGGCGTACAGCCGTCGCGCCATGTCGGTGAACCTTCACCCTCGCGCGGCTTTCTTCCAGTGAGCTTCCAATAAAAGGAATATGTTCTGCTCGTGAAGTGAAGTGGACCGAATCGAGATGCAACAATGCACTCTTCCATCTTCTCGTTCGTCGAAACTTCGATCGTTTTCTCGGATACGAAATAAAGGAAGCGCGAGAGAGGGGGTAGTTTCATCGCGGGGAGAGAGCATCAATCTTCGGGGATCAGTTTTATTTCAATCTCATCGAGCATCGTTGGAATGTATTCCTTTCTTTCTTTCTTTCTTCCATCGGGATTTTTCCCCGCGTTCACCAGAGGTAGAGAAACGTATTCGACGAGCGAGAAATTGTCGACGACAAACCCTTGCGACGATTAAAGCAATTAAATCGACGGCTTATTGTTGAAAAACGTCGATACGCGGTCGCGGAATAGCTTAAGAAGCCACTCTCGCGATACCACGCATCCCATTTCGAGTTCTCTCGTTTTGTTCACCAGGGATTACGACATTTTTTTCTCTCGTTTTTTTGTTTTTTTCGAATTTGCCAGCCAGAAACACCGACAGTTTCTCTTCGATATTCCATCGGGAAAATCCACTGTCGAATGGAAATTGTTTACCATGCTCTGATAAATGGCTGATGCGGCCAGCTTTAAAACCCATTTTTGCCGCTGAGCCATTACCCAACCATTCCCCTCACCTTCCATCCCCACACCATCTCGCACTTTATTCGAAACTCTCAACTCGGATAAGCTGCAAATTCGTTGAAACTATGGATCACATTTCGCAAATCAAGGTAGCTCCTCCCGAATCATTTATCAGAGCCGAACGACGACGGCTGCGAGAAGAGGTGTCGGCAGATTCAGTCGCCAAGTGGCGTTTCGGGCCGCATCCGGCGAACCGCGAGGATAGTTCGTTCTCGCGACGACCGCACAACTCGCAACTTCAAATGGGATATTAATGTCCAGCGTCGACTTGTGCGCGCGCCTCGGGCCATTTCCGGCCGGAACAACCGACTGTTTACGAGGGACACGCTCCCGACAGCGGTTTCCAACGGTTAACAGCTAGCAGCGATACACGTCCTGGGTTCTAGGTGCTTTGCGGTCTCGCGATCTTCCCCGAAATTCACGCTGCTGCCTCAGCACAGCTAACCACTTGATATCGAATACGTTCATTCGGTACTCTAGTCCAACTTTGTTTCCATCGCGCCGACGCGCTCTCTACGAAGGTTTGTACAGTATATTCGGATAGTCGTGGAGAAGACGGACCGTTATGTTCGTCATCTTCGACACAGGATAATGTGTGAAATCGTATTCTCAGCTGAGATGTCCACTGGGAGGTTACTGTATTTTGTAGTTTGTTGTTTGACATATACTGACAGAGGAAAGTATTTCAACACCTACCATGGGAAGCTTCTATATTCCTGTTGTGTGTGTTGTATGAAACATTTTGAAATTTCATTAGAACCATAACGGTACACGACTGTCATATTTTAGATACTGTCGGTTATGGTATTAATCGGTATTAATATGGTAATTAATTAGTCGGTATTAATATGGTATTTTTTTTAGACGATTTATTAATATTAAATGAATAATTTTTTTCATACGATTTTGCCTGGATTATTATGTACTTGGATTTGAATTCTAACTTTAAAGACTAACTCGAAAATTGGAAAATAGAGAAAAGTGAGAAGTTTATTATTATTTATATCACTTGTGGGATGAGCGTATTATTTATTTTGTAAAAATTAAACAGTGATTGTGAATAATGAAATTAAGAAATTTACAAACGTTCATTTGATACTTTAATTCTTCCTAAATGTAATTTCCCAAAAGCTACTCGCTTCATTTACATACCCGTACCAATGGAAACTTAATTATTTACTATAAATAATAATTTCTGTTCTCACGGACCTATGAAATTCATATTGCAATTGAAGAGGAGTAGTTGGTTGATATTCGGAGATTTCCAGAACTTCGTTGCTTTCGACACTGTAAGATATTGCGCTGGACGTATTGGCGTGGTTGATCTAGAAATTGGTCATGGCAGTAATTGGTGGAGTCCTGCGGGCATAACTTTCGCTAAAACTTTACCGCTACTGGCAATCTATATGTTCGTGTGCATTGTGTGCTGAGGCAGCAATTCCCATTTTGCTTCGGGGCTATAAACTGCAACTATCTCTCTGCTCTACTATACACAAATGCTAATCATCCTTCTTCCCCTTCCTTCGTCCTTTTAATTGCACCGAATTAACAGTTGGAAAAATGCAAACTGACGAATATCGTTAAAATAACATACACAGAGATAAACAGAGAAAATTCCGTATGCAATACGAGTATCAGTAAGTTGAAAGAAAATGCCTGGTCGCACGTTTCCATTTATCCTGAAACCACTGGCCACTGAGGTTCAAACTTCGGATCAAGAATTTCCGTACATACCGTGTATACATAAGAGGTTAATTTGGAATTCTCTTTTCGTATACCACGCTCCGTTGCCTCGGTTTATCCGTTCAGTTTACGGCAACATGATAGGGTTGTGCGTCCGCAGGGGATGCGAAAGATCCGGGTATAGCGGTTCGACAGAGAATGCCAACTAATTCATAACTCGTCCACTATCTCGCGATTCGACATCATTCTCTTCATCCTGGAGTATTTTTATTGGCAAATTTTGTAATCTTACTCTTCGATCGCTGCATTTATTGGTCAACTATATAGAAACACGTATTTGTTAGAACTGTAATCTTCTTCTATTTCAGATATAAAACAGCAACGATATGAATTTTTGTCAACAATCTACGAGAATTTTCCGTATATATGTACGTTTAGTATCAAGGAAAGAAAGTTGAAACGAATGTAGAGCGGATAGTGAAATATTACGTTGCTCGTCGAAATATCCGTACAACCCAGTACAAAAGAATCAAGATCCATAGCACGACGTCCAGCACGAATATTGACGTTCGTATAATCCTCGAGAATAGTTAAATCAGGAGGATTTGTATCCCATCCAAAACTGCGGATTTCCTTCCTCCATTAAGGCGCGGCAGCTCGATGGCCTAGAAAATTCAGATTCAGGAGCATCGGCAAGCAAATCCCGACGTTCGTCATTTTTGCGAGTAATCAACGATTTTCGAGGTTCCTCGTTACGTTAAAAAATCCACGTCGTTTGCGGCAGTAGACACACGTAACGGAGAGAGCGCATTCGCGATTGTAAGCGAACGTCAATGAGAGAAAGAGCGATGTAACCGAATCAAGAAACGCCACTTTCGACGTTTGAAGCGGAAGAGGGTCGGAGAGACGATCTCCGTCTGGTGGATTTTACTTGCTGGATTCCTGACTGTGATGGCGGGGCCCCGTTATTGCCAAGCGGACAGAAAAATCGATGAGAGTGGCATCCACTTTCGATTCGCCAGAGCTAACGTCTCACCGCATTTTCTCACCGCGTGACACTCGTACCCTGTTCCCACCCCTTCGAATCTCATCCGACCGCCCTTTTTTGCAGATTTTAGGTGGTTACTCCGAATAGAAAGCTTTCCCTGAAACGAATCTCTACTTGGAACTCTGGCGACAATTCTATAGTTTTTTAGAGGCTGAAATATAGGGAGGATCTAATTCAAAGATATCGGAATAAGGTAGAGTTATTCGAGTCGGATGAATATTTGAGTCCAGCTGAGTGTAATTCGTCAAACCTGGCCACGAATAATTTTTAAGCGCCTCACATTTAAAAACAAAGTATTTAATTCGTCATTAGGAGTATGAGATTTAAAAAATAGGTGATAAATCCACGGTGTTTTGTAAGAAACGACAATAATATTAATCTAATTGTTATGTTAGTTTTTTATTACTGTTAGTACTGCGTAATTAACGTTATTCGAATGTTCGAAAGGGCGATAAAAATACATGTCCGATCCGAAAATTGAAATAGTTTTGACGTCAGAGTTGAAAACGTATTAAAATTAAAAATTGCTCTTTTATAAGAGAGAGAAAATACTTCTTATGGTGCCCTTCAAGTTTGATCTTCGATTATCCCTTCGAGTACTTCATCTCATATCGCTCTTGCACGCTGTGCCGCTACGATTTGAAAATTCGCGGCGTATCGATGAAGATCGATTTAATTAGCAGCGGTGAATTTATCGGCCGTTAAAGGATTACCGCGATAAAGCGATTTAGCCCGCGGCGTATCCGATTCCACGTCCGTTTTCCTTTCTTTTCTTCTCGTCGGTGTTCATTGTGCCCGGGCAAATGACGCACGAAGATTCGATTCGACTGGTAACCCAGGTCGGATTAAACGTTCCACGCTCGTCGACGTCGGGAATTCGTTAAAACACCAGTCGACGACGATTCTTTTTAGCCACTGCTGCTCCGGGGCCTCGAATTCTACGATTCGCCTTTTCATTTTACAACGAGCCACACCGGTGTGCACGGAATCGTCGCAGCCGCGATATCGATTACCCGATCCATTTCCCTGTCGCGTAAAAGGTGAATAAAATACTTGGGCCGAGTGGATTAAACCAGTGGAATAGCGTGGCGCTCTCGATTCGTCGTGACCTCACGGCGCGGCCGATACGGTGAGCTGCTATTCACCCGAAGCCCGTAAGCCAACGCTAATTATTTCGACGATGCAAAATCGAGACCCGTCGCCTATTGCCTTTCTTTCATTTCTCTTCGTTTTTAATCTGAATAACGGAAAGCCCGTTGTTCTAGCTCGATTCACTCTCATTCTAGCTACCTTGAATCGGGTATCGGTCTCGTAGTTCGTCAACGGTTCTGCTACCATGTCGAAACGACGCGAAAGGACGTGAAGTGCAGTGGCTTACGAAAATATTTCAATGCTTGTGGATATAATCGCGATTTTACGCAAATTTATGATCAATTAATTCATCGAAAATCCTCGGTCTTCTTAATAATTTAAACCGAGTGATACACATTTTATAAAGGATCAAGTCGTAATACTTACAAACTGGAATGTACATGCCACATATGTTTCGTTTCCGAGCAACGCGCACAAATCACTCGCTGCTACCACTGGCTGAGTTATTGTTCGAACGAGAAAGAAACGAAACGACACTGGAATCGTCACCGAGTGTGTTCGTTCTTCTCCAGCCGGATTACGACTCCTTCCCTTATCGAGGCTAAATCAGAATTCATCGGTAGCGTGAAATCCCTTGCGATTTTCTTCTTCTGGATCTTCTTTCTTCTGTTCTTCATTATTCTCTGGTTCTCTGTGTTTTCCGATTGGTATCGATTACTTCTTCCAGAGCTGCTCATTACAATCCTTGTTCTCTTTATATGTATCGAACGTGGATAAATTTTCTACCCAATGTGTTCGGTCGTTCAACTAAACTGCCTTCCGTGAAAAACGTAAAAGATCCGAAGATATCAAAACTTTTCGAAATTCCAACACAGAGCATTGCCACGAACCAGCATTGCATATATTTTAGCCCATTTTCATCATCGCTTTCTTTCTTCGATCTTCCCCACATCTCCCTACCTTCCAAAACCTATTTTTCTCTTCCGCAAACTTTATTTCCACGTTTTATTATACAGTATGATTTCTCAAACACTGACCGACGCAATTTTAGCCAAACTTACATGTATATTTCACTACGAATGGTCCACCATGGACCACGCGGTTAACAGATTAACTTGACGCGAGAGAAGTTCGAAGACGAATGTATCCCAACAACGAAAACTACCGCGACAGATGTTATCGAATTGCATAATAATTCGTCTTTCTTCGGTAACTTTCCGATTCGTTCTACCTGTCCGAGGAATGGAAGCTCTAGGTCCGAAGACCTAGAAAGGTATGTGACCTTTCATCCCTCTTGCATCAAGTGTAATGAATTCAAGAGTTGAAAAGCTTGGACGAATGAAATCTCCCGGCGAGCATACTCCGTGTAATAATATTAATAACATAAAAGTTTCAGAATTTTTACGGAGGTCAAGTAAAAGAACGAAAGAAGAGGCACCGTTGTTCCCGATCGATCGACCAGCTTAGCGGTGGCGTTGCTCTCCAAAGCGGGCCACCGGTCGATAAGCCGATTGCGTGTTTAGAACGCTAATAAAAATGATAAGCGATAGCTCAGCCGGCGGGAAGAGGCGGCCATCGAGGGGTAAATTGGTTCGGTGAACGATAAGAAAGATGCTCAAACTTCTTAACGATTTTCTCTCTTATTTATCGCGGTCCACGTCCATTTTCTGGAACCCGCTGCCAAAATTACCTCGTTCGAAATCACGATAGTACGTCTGTCGTGATGAAGCGACCAATTATATCGGGCGTGTATTTCACGAGTGTCGGAGCTCGAGATAATTCAACTTTGAGTTAGGAGAATATTAAAACCTTCCAAAGGAAATTCCAAGCGCTAAGAATGGAAACTATTTATTATATTTAACTATCGTTCCTTACAGTTTATTCCTTTATGCCGGTAGAAAGATGGAACCTGTAAATAAGAAAGAACAAAATCTTAAATATAAGAAGGAATATAGTGATAGAAACAAGCCTTCACCGTAGTAATCATCATCCATCTGCTGCGTTTGTTCAGAATCCCTTGAAATTGTGGCTGACGGGTTTATTATCTGTCTAGATTCAAAATTGCACCTACTACTAGCTCGTAACTGACATTTGTTAATTGTAATGTTGATAATATCCCGCGGGATACCTAACAACACGAAGTCGTGTTTCACGTGCTGTTGCTGCACAAACGTCAAAAACAGAAACGTAACGTCGAATGGCCGAACAGTTGGCCAATTTTATTTGTCCAGTTGTAATTTCGCTGACAGCGCGTAGGTACGCGCCACGAGCCAACACACTGGCTTAAATTTCGCAACGTACGATCGATCGGCAACGCATCGGCACGTCTCGTTAAAGTTTCACGCCGATCAGAAAGTTTTGTGCACGTCATGGAAAAATATGTCTCGGCCCAGTTCGTTCGTACGTCGCTATAACGACCGCGATAAAATTTCAAAAAATTCAACCGACTATAAATCAGAATACCGAAATTACATCTCTCGTTGAGATTTCAAAGTTATTCGAGCGTTAGAAAGATAATATTGAATTCGACCCTTTAGAATGCACGGTTATCTGCCAGGCGGTTTCAGAGAATTTTTAGTAATTTAAGTGTCTTGTTAATTTCTGTTCTTTTTAATCCCACGTGTAATGAAACCCAAAGTAATTAGAGTTAGGGTCAATTATTCATTACATTATCGAATGGCAAAATTTAACGAGGGCATTTCTGATACTAATTATACGTATAAAACTATCGTTCATGCTTTATACTAATTTTTTACCCAATGCATATTTGCAATAAACGTCTCGTTACATTGCTAATGAAATTTCGAGAAATTTCTTAAAACAACGAACGATATATCCATAAAAATTTTCTACGGTAAATGTTCGAATACCTTCGTGAGCCATTGTCGAAGTCAAAACAGAGAAAGGAACTTCGTCAGAAGGAAAGATCAGTTTGGGAAATCATAAAGGACACGTCCACTTGAAAGGAACGAACTTCTGGAAATACACATGCTCGTTGTTCCACGTCTACTGTGTCTACTACTACATCACCGTAGCAGCTTCCGGCGAACGTGGCCGCTCTGGCTTCGAAACGCTGTCAGGAGATGCTTTGCTTTCACGGAAAGAAAGTTACCGTGCCGTGTCCCGGTTTAACACTGTTCAACCCTCTATTGTTTGCGTTAAAGCAATTTCGCTCGATTCTCGACGAGATAGGCCGGGTTAATGTTGAAAATTCGATAATCGCCGGATAATCCACGTACACCGACCTGCTGATAGACGCTAGACTGATTGAATCGCGGTATATGTATAGTGGAATACATGAATCGAATTGAAAATGTTCGTATATAGATAGTAGTTTGAATCCTGGCGATAGTTGATTCGGTTGTGAAACGTAAGAAGAAGAAGAACACGCACTTGCACGTACCCGCTCGTTTCATTTGAGAACGGAACACGTTTGTAACGCGTAGTACATCGAGTTCTGCCCTGTTGAAACACTCCCATTGCAGATACGCAAACTTTGTTATTTCGCTTAACGATGTAGAACGTCGCGTTCTTCGGCTACCGTTCTTGTACCAAGTTATCGTGACGAAGCAAACGCTGTTTCTATTTACCATCCAGTAGCAATTCTATTCGTCGTTACGCGACGATATCTGATGCATTCTAAAGCGCCATTTAAGGGGGAAAACAGTAATCGAATTTTGTCGATATTTGGACAAACGATTTAAGGAGTTACTCTGGAAATTTATTTCCGTAACTGTTTTGCCGAATAATCATTTGGATAATTACTTTCGAAGAAACGTTCAATTTATTTGTACTATATATTTTCATCTTTTTCGAGCATATTAATCTAGTGGCATTTACGATCGTAGTTTTATCTTGCATTAGCCTTAAAAGCTAAAATTGATCATTCTAGCGTATATAACTTTTTTCATCGTACTTTACATACTTTTTACATCCTTTCCCATTAAAAAAATTGTCCTTTTGTTTCCATTACACCTACATCGTTTACCACTTTAACTTCTCAATTAGAAAGAAAAGAAATATGATACGAATGGGTTAGTAGTCGGTGTAGCGTTGTACGTCGATAAAGTTAGCCGGAGTTCGCAAAGATTTCCAGTAAACTTACAGCCTGACCAATGGCAACACGAATTGGTTGCACGAAGATCGTATCTTTCTTCGAATAAAAACGCGTGTCTCGTTCCTCAAACTTTAAAAAGACTCGACCCGCTCCGTACTCCCGTAAGTCTTTTACCAGCAGCATTTGCAACATGCCCGCCTCGTGTTCGAACAGTCTACACAAAAGTCACGTACGTATATCCTGAAGCATGGACCTCACGAGAGAAAGAAAATAGACTGGTACACTCACGCTCATATCGTTTTCCCTTCCGACCATCATTTTACTACGTTCGCGGTCAGATTGTTTTATTTCCGTATATTTTTATTTTTCCACGTTCGATATACTTCCTTGTTCTTTGCGTTTCACCGATATCGATACGGAGATCGAATTGCGTTTCAAAGCGACATTCTCGTATCACACGCTTAACCAGAGAACGTGGGAAACGATATAGAACACCGCGGGAAATTTTAGCTGTTTCTCGTGACCGTTCGCTGAAAGTACATTTCGCGGAGTAAACTGGTCGTCAATTTTCTTGCAGATTCGTTGAACGCCGTACGAAAGCCTTATTACATTCACCAGCTCTTTCTACGAATAATCGGACCTTTAGGTGAAACATTGCAGCCGGAAATTGAGAAGGATCCATCTCTCTGATAGAAAATTCGTACAACTGATTTATATTTAGGATAATTGACTGGGACACGTTAATAGGCTTAAATAATCATCCATCAAATGAAAGATTCAAAGCGTGTTAATTATTATCAGCATTCTGCATCGATTGCCGATCAATATGAAATTAACGTGTCGTAGTTGGTTATTCGTGGACTTCCATATTTCATCGTATCGATCGACCTGGCCAACTCGAAATAATTAAACGATCCAATGTCCGAGCTGGTGCCTCTGCCGCGTACCTTTTCTCGTTTTGCCGTTTCATAGGCAAAGTTTCGAGCACCTTTTAGAAACACCCAGGGCCGTGGGGAGGAAAAAAAGGAGAGTGGCGAGTGGCGAGCCAGAGGTAGTGTGGCGGACACGATGAAAAAGTGATGCCATGGAGAAACGATATTGCGTGAAAGGAAAGCGGTAAATGGGATGGGGGTGAAAGGATGAGGAGGTTGCTGCAGATCGATGTTCCTCCTACCACCGACTTCCTCTCGGTCTCTGTCGCTGCCGTTCTGTCCCGTTTCTCTTCCCTCTTTTGCCTTCTGCACTGTACACGATGCCCAGTTTTCGTTAATACAAGGCCGGTCAATAGCAAGCCTCGAAGCTGCAAGCTGTTTGTCATACACCCCCCGAAATACATTTCGTATTGGCAGACGGTTTGCGAGTGGACTATCGTCGAGACATTCCTGTTTATGCATTCGCTTATGTAGGCCATCCCCTGCGCCTCCTATTCACCGGTTGATTCTCGATACGGAACGGATAAGCGCCGCTTTCTCCAAATTATTTACGTCCGTTTACGTGACTCGACTTCGATACACTATCGCGATGATGCATTTAAGCTTACTGCGTATTTATGTCTCTATCTCGCTTTAGATTCAGCCGAGGAAGAGAATTTTAATACGTTCCAAGAAAATTATTATCCTACGATTGAAACGAGAAATCATACGACGATTCTCTCTTACATCGACTACAAAATTGCCGTGAAAAAGAATTTATAACGATAAGAAAATTTAATTTGGTCGAAAATGACCCAAATAACGCAGCAGGATTTGAGACAATCTTCTCATATTTCAGCTTAATTTCTTGGGTTTCATAAATGGATAAATGAAAGAATTTTTTTCTACAGATAAAAGGTATCTGTAACCTGTTTTACATTTTAACAGGGTAGTTAGCATGCGAAGTGTCGTACTCAGTCTGACAGGATGAAATATATTACATCTATAGAGAGAATCATTCCATTCGTTGCAAAAGAAAAGATAAACGTCATAAGAGTGGAGTGCGATAGTGCGTGAAACATAGTCGCGATATATTTCTCGTTGCTCTTTAAACGGTCGAGATTCTTTAACGTCCTTGATAACAGAATTTGCAGCAGGTTCTCGGTTTATTGACCATTTGAGCGTTTCGTGCGTTTACTTTCCAGTCAGCCTATCTAGAACGATGGTTCGTTAAATAAAGAACCAGGATACCGTGTACGTGTGATGCGATGAAAAATCTAGTAGTATGGGACGGTCATTGGCCAGCCAAGAAATACTCTGCCCCTCCTACGATTCTCTCTCTTCCTTTATACAAAGAAGATGAAACTATTCTACGGAATCAATCTCTGGAAGATCTCTAAATGACCACGGAGAGTTGATAAAACCTTTTTCAGTCGTCGATGAAAAATTTAATTCGATGAAAAATTCAACAGAGCGAGTCGATGGTCGAACGATTTGAAGTAAAATGGTAAGGAAGCCACGGTTGAAGGATGGCCAGCCCTGATTACCAGCAAACTAGCTCCTAATGATGAAGAATGGATCGAGCTAATCCCCGAGGCCAGACCGTGTACCATGAAACAGATAAGGCATAAAATAGTGGCCGTGGACGTAGCCGCTTTGTGCTCGAGAGGCGAACGTCTCTTGCCGGTGAAACGGCCCAGGCCGCCTTCCTTTTCCTTCTTTCACCACTAAAAATAAAGCTGGCCGGATAATGTGGGACACTGTTTCCCTTCGAACAATGCTTCAGCGTACCATTCAACGCGCACCAGTTTTTTTCGATGTCTCTCTTTCACCAGAAGGCCTGCTTCTTGAACCTCGTATAATAAGCGATCTCTCCCTCTCTGGTCGCCTTTTTCAGCTCCCTGTCAGATTTGAGCTGATACGCTCCCCTTTCGAGTACCTTAATCGCGCGCTATCCCACGTTCGAGATCGTCCTAAGTATCCACAGGAATCGTCCGGATTACACGGATCATCGCGTCGAATCGCCGATCATTTCTTGCCGCTGATTCACGCCGATAACAATCAACGGCCATGTTTCGATCTATTCGTCGCGTCGGTTCCATCGTAAAATTCCATTCTACCTTTGACACGATACCCTGTCCGACGAACCAATCAAACGGGTGAAAAAAATTGCCACGACGATCGATCGCTTCGGCTCGCGGTCATTCATTCCCGCGATGTAGGAATTTCACAGGCGACTGGCCACCGAAATTAATAAACTTTATCTAGTACGCGTAACGAGACCGACACAAATATTTAATCGGTCTACCGATACTTATTGACTTTCCGGGCTGGGTGAAGCGTGACGAACCATCGAAAAAATATATCGAAAAAAAAAAAAAAGAAAAATATATACAGGCGCGGATATCCACTGAATTATGAGATAGTCGTACCTCGATACACTTCGCTTCAGATTTCACGAAATATTCAGATGCTGTGGTTGCTATGGCACAAAGCGACAGTAAGCCGGTAATAGTCTGAATTTTTCCTTCTTCTTCCTGTAGGTCATTTTTTATCGACATTTATATATCTTCATTGATCGATCAGTATTTTTATAGAAATATCGCGTTCTTTGATCGATATGTTTTTGATAGTTCACTGGAAGAGGAAGAAACGTACCGTTATCACGCCATTAAATTATGCCTGATACGTACAGGTATGTAGTCAATGAACATAATTTGCAACGTAACCATAATTACTGATCATGTGCGGCTCAGGTGTCCGACAGTCTGACAGTCCGGATTTATTGTAGCTCCTCTCTAATTGCTGCTAAATTATTCTCAGGCTATTATATGTACAATGCTATTAAACTGATTAAATGCTCGACAATGGTGAACGTTTAAGACGTATACTACTAGCATTATTATAAATTTTCCTATTCGATATTTGGAATGTGGTTCTCTGATAATATAGACGAAGATAATGACGATGTACAATCTCAAAAGTTAATCCTCCATAAATTTCGAATAAGATTAATTATTGCATAAATCCGCGTATCTTCCATAGGTACTCGTTGTTACAATATGTGCTTTCCACGGGTAAATTGTTATCTCGAACAGAAGTTGAGTGAGAAGTTGAGAGTGGTATTTGGCCAGGTTTTAAGGAAATCATCAGTTTGAGATTGGAATTAGAACGATCCAACACCTCGTTAAACCCTAAAACTACTCGAATAGCGAAACTTCATGGAACTTTGCCTTCCGGAGCTACGGCAACTTCATCGAACGTCGCAATTTATTAGATATCCGAACGTTATCGAGACTCCGAGTATTAATGTCTGTAAATCGAGCTTCGTCGTTGCTTCTTAATGAAATTTTGGCAAAATTCTTGATCACGATCCAAGGAAAATTCCCAAATTATATCTTATCTCCCAAGAATTATAAATTATCATTCGATGAGAGTGAAACTAGTCGTTGACTGGAGACCTAATTCTTTTAACTGCGATCTCTGGTATCTACGATCCATTCGTCCAAAGAAATGACAAGCAAATTAAATGACGTAGACTCAAACGGAGCGACGAGTAATTTAATCTAGTAGATATATTGGTGAGAAAAGAAGTAATAGAAATGAACGGAGCAAATATTTCTGAGGATCCTTAACCGTAACCTTTCTACTATTCCTATGTCCAAGTTACACATCGTCTGCAGCCTAATGAAATCAATTAACGGCGTTGAACGATGAAGTAGCGCTAACATTTGCCAAGTGATCGCATTTATGTATATGTATGTGATCTATCGAGAGTACGCATATCAGTTGTGTGTTTGTCGGATGCAGGGTGCTTTGGTCGCAACCAAGCATCGATCATCTCACGAACCGCGCTGTGATCCTGTCAGCTGACAATCCACTCGATTGTTGCTCCGCCGACTTAATGAAACTAATTAGTCACATTTGTGCCGGCAGAGGCACGAACGTTCGATCATCGTACAATGCTGCTTGTATCGAGCCTCGAAGGTGCTCTCGATAACGTTGCTCTCTGCGGATGTCCGATTGCGAACACTCGGAATAACGCGTCGTTAACGTGTCTAGAAGGATAATGGCGCCACGGGGAGGAGTTTCTGTACCTGATTGCTCGGCCGTTACCTCTGCCCCTGAAGGAAATTCAACGTATGAGAGCTCGATGCGTATAATGTCACTTCAAGCCCATTTGCATATAGACTGGTCGAAGTAGAATGAGTTTTATAGGCGACGGTAGATGGTTATGGAGATCCTTGCTAAAGTGGAAATTCTATGATTTTTCAGGTGCCTGTAGAGGAATGTGGATATAAGAGTGTGGAAACTTGTCTGCCTTGTCGTATAAGAATAATAAATTAAAAGCGATCATAAAAAAAAACAGCGAAAATTATTCAATTTGTATGAAATATTCGATGAATGTCTGAAATACTTATAACTGTCGGTATCACTATAGAGTATAGAGGAATTGATCCGTAACTCAATGTCTTTGGACGTTTAATACATTCGCTCTACAAAATAGAGATTAAATGCAAAACGTTTGAGTACGTCGATATATCGCCGAGTGTTGGAGTGTGGTTCGTGAAGGATATTGACATTTTTTAACCTGCGGACCATATGGGTGTAAAAGGAAAGGGACAAAAAGAGGAACGGTCAGTTACAGAGCGTCGATCGATTTATTGCATCGTTTTACCAGTTATTTTAGTTATTTTTCATATCTTCGCTTCCATTCAAAGTTATCTTAATTTCCAGTATTTTACAATATAATTCGTCTTTCGATATTACGTATTTCTATTTCTTCTAACTTTTACTTTTGTCTTAGTGTTATAGAATAGGATTATACCGTCGTAGGACAGAGTTGCTTATTAATAAATTCAATTTAAATGCAGGATGAATTCAACAGAGTATGGAAACTTATTTTTCTTCTGGATGCCAAGCGTTAACAAAATATCTTCGAATTTCGAATACATTTAGTTCAGAATTTAAAAGAGTACGTAGTTCAATAACCTCGTTATCTCGAAACCGGTGACTCCTTTCCGTCTCAGGCGCTAGTTATATACGACGAGTCAATGAAATTAATTACAGTCGACGCCTGCGCGACCTAAACCGAATCTCGCAGCCGCTTATTTACTCTTGCGAATGATGCTCGACATTCGACTGCATCGTACGGTTAGGCCGATATAGCGGCCGCGTTATTTGCGAACTCGACAATTAGCGAGGCATTCGAGAGGCCACCAGAAGGAGGGTTAATGAAATTAATCGGTCACGTAGCACAGGCCACGACAAAAGATCGCCGGCTGCTTCGTTAGCGGCCCTGGATATAATTATCGGCTCTTGTATTCATCTTGATGAGACGTACCGATCAACGAAGATATTGTGAAACGAAGGTGATAATCAAAGCAAAGCCATTCTTAAAGCTCGAGGAAAAACAACAACGTTGTTACTTATCGAGAGTAGAACAAATTTCGAATGTTGGTCGTTTTATTGTTCGCGTTGTCTCGCAAGACGAAGTGTCTCGAAGAGTAATTAAGTCGACGAGTCTGGCTCTGAAACGAGAACCTTTCAGACGTTTCCCTGATGACCGGCAATTGAATTGATTAAGTGTCTACAAAGCTCGAGATCTCTTCCGGCGTCAAGGATATATCCCTTGGCGTAGTTCTGCTTGTTATCTTATTTTCTCTTACATCGGTGTCATTCTGTTTATCGCGGAACAGTTTCATCATTCCCTCGCCAATCTTATCGAACGGAGTAATTTCTAGGAAGACCAACAAACATCTCGTGGACAAATTGGATTTGCGTGGTCGCGATGAGTGAGTCAGACACCCGAGTCGTCCGAGTGTCTGCTGAGGAACAGCTGCGAACCAAAATCACCCAGGACTTCTTTTCCATTCTCATTAGTGTTCGGGTACACTTTCCAGTTCTCACCAACCCAGACCTCCATTTCCTTTACTAAAATCCTTTTCCCTTGATTCCCACGTTTCTAAGAAGAAATCGCCCTCGAAATCCCTTCGGAGTGG
This sequence comes from Bombus affinis, assembly GCF_024516045.1. Classification (NCBI taxonomy): domain Eukaryota; kingdom Metazoa; phylum Arthropoda; class Insecta; order Hymenoptera; family Apidae; genus Bombus; species Bombus affinis. The sequence continues at coordinate 3,268,025 of NC_066357.1, read as the reverse complement.
ATCGGACTAAACGCATTAATTCCAAGAAATTCAATCCGTATTAAACCATTCATCCTTCGAGTTCTTCCTGGTTACGATGATAAATGAAAGAGTAACCGCTCGGCAGAGGATCATTCTTTCCTCCCGATGAGCCTACGCTGCGGTTCATCAGTCTCGTCGAACCAGGCCACCAGGACTTAACGGGTTAGCAACAAACGACGAGCCGTTAAAAACCCTCTTCACCGTTGATCGTCGCCAGGCCAACTAATGAAACCCGTCGATCACGTTCGGTGACACGTGCACGAAGGTCACGACCACCTTTTCCATCGAGCCACACAGATAGTTGTCTTTCTCTGTTGCCTCACAGCGAGGCACCAGGACGCTCGTGGACGAGAGAGCAGCGCCTGTGTGTTCGCAGATAAGGCAGAAACACTGGAATTGTATATATCGATCCTCGGTTTCGATAAGATACGAGAACCCTACAGCCTTGGGCTCGGGTTCACGAGCTGCTGCTCACGGGAACAATTTTGGCCGGGACGAAGGAGTGCGACAGCAAGGAATAAAAGGGATAGAAATAGAGAGAGAGAGAGAGAGGAGAGATGGTTTTGTTCCCTTCTCTTTACGGCATCGATCGTTCGGAACCGTCCTTTGCCCAGGAAGAGTAGGAACCTGGTAATGAAGGAAACCGTTCCTTCCTCGCCTCTACTAACGCGGATCAAAAGTTTCACCGATGCATGAACCACGCTCGTCGCTCGTGGTTCTCGACGAATAGCTACAGTTGCTCACGAAAGTATCCGAACACGTACAGAAACTTCCAGGAATGTATGTTACGTGTCTTATATGAGAGATTTTAAAATTTTATTAGTAGAGTATAACGAGAAGCGACTGTTTGATTATATTATTGATTATATTAGTCAAATTTGAAATGAAGTTTGATATACTAGATATTACTAACATTGTAACAAAATCTAATTATCGTGATTGTATCGATCAAATTTGAAATTTGAAATTTGAAATTTCGTCTCCAATTTAACCAATATAGTCACCACGGTGATTGAGTGCCATTAGAGTCTAACGATACGTTATAACGATATTTGAAATTTGTTTTTAGATTCGACCAGTACGTAATTTCGAAATGTTTTACTCAATAAAATTTCTTTATATGCACAAAAGTTCTCTATGACGAGTCATCTTTTTACACCTTTTAGCATAAATGAATTACGAACATTCAAACTGTAAAATTTCCTCTTTATTTCACCTTCTCTCACAGCCTCTTGTCTGGTGAATATTATTCCATGGTGTAGAAAAGAACAAGAAAAGAGACCCCTACTTTTGCACGAAGAATAGGACAGTTTTCCATTTTAATTTCTTCGCGGAAGAAATCTCGTTTTCGAAAACTTATTTCACAATTTCGTCGTCTTTCCGTTTCAGGGACGCCGGGACCTGCATACAGCAGGAAAGTATTGCGTTCACGTTTCTTCCTTCTCAACACGTGTAGCCGAAACTTTCAGACGTCATTGTATCTTTTCCATCTTCCCTCATCCCTATTCCCTGCTTGTCTCCCGCCACCCTTTTGTCGCTTCGTCTTTCTGTCATCTATCCATCCACCAACCCCGAACCGAATTCATCTCGCGGATTCATCTCGCAAACTTTCAACCTTCGTCACCCGACCCCTTCCTCGAATCGCGAAATTTTCTTTCCCTGCGACACCTGCAACTATTTTTCTACCGAGGAACTTTCGCAGGCCGAGAGATTCAAATCTCGAGAATCCTCGCGTTTATTACTGATTCCTCGCGTCTTATAGGGAACGATAGGGAAATTCCGAGTTAGCTACGATTTATCAGGGGTTCACGTAGTGAGCAATGAAATTGTGAACGACTTCAAGAGACCCAGCATCTTATCGTTGGGATTGACTCGACTATACGAATTAATACGAGAAATTACGTTTAGAAGAATCATCGACTTCTCGAGGGTAATTTATGTAGTATCTAAATGGGTCTTCAGAGGAAAGGACAAGTAATGATGTTTTGATTTAATAAATGATATTCAAAACAACGAAATGATTATAATGCTGTCGTATGTCTTATTCTCATACTCGGCTTTCGACTTCCCGATTCACACTCTCCGGCTTCTACACTCGCTCGCTCTCGCTTCTCAACTCACACTGCACGCCTTTTGCATTCGTTCTCTCCGGCTTCTCAACTAACACTGCCTTTAGCGTCTCTTTGTCTTTTCCCGTCCTATCGGACACGTGCCCCGAAAACGCCCATGACTAGGGTCACGCAGGCCTTTTCCACGAAACTATTCACTTGAAAGGACCGATGACACAATGCCGCGGCTCTCGCGACATTGTTTATGGTTCGGCCGATATCTTAGGCCTTTTGCCCACGATGCTACATTTATACAGATTGTCCTTTTTGTTACGATAAATTCAGGCCTATTGACGTGAGAAAATATTGAGTAATAAAATTTAGAAGAAGTCAGTAGTTAACTGACAGAAAAGTCTAATACTAACTTTGAAAATATGTTGAATTTATAGTTAGGATAGCTTAAAGGCACCAACCGGCTAGTCGTTGAACGCAAGATGTTATGCCTTTTAGACGGAATTCTTTCTCTTCTGCGGAATTGAACAAAACGAAAAAGTTGGTTCAATTTAATCGTAACAAGGCTCTGGTCGGGAACTCGATTTAGCCGGAAGCGGAGTCGTTTAGGAAGAATGCGGGACAAGTAAAGAAACGGAGGATCGACTTACATCGTTGCTATAAAATACATTTCATCCACGGCGGGCTCGCTATAGCGTCTACTACAGCAAAGATCAAAGGTCAAATCGATTTGACGAATTTGTGACGTAAACGAAGCGAAGGGCTGCTGACGCACGCTCCCAGCATCGGAGGTTGCAGTTTTTTGAAATTGCACATACGTACATTAAACCAGCGCCACTTCGCTCGAGCAGCCCAAGCTTCGAAACACCAAAGAACTAATCACTCAACAACTTTCCCCCCACTACTACCAATCGCAATACTATCGACCGACCTAAATCGAATAACCCAATCCAACCCCTAAAAGAAAATCCACTTTTTCCATCTCGTGACACGAAAGACGAATTCGTCTCGCGACTCCTGACACGCTTAACGCGCATCACAAAAGACACCGTAATCCATTCGGGAGCTTCAAGCTTGCCATTACCTAAATTTCCAGGAAAATCGAGGCTTGGCCAGTGAGCCGAGATGAGACTCGATTGTCTGGTCCAAGGTGCGCGGATTGGACGACTTTCTCCGATAGTTCGAACAGTACCGGTACCAGGAAATCGCCCCAGGAGTGGAAAGGAAACCACCGAGCGGATACCATTGGAGGAGCAGGAGGTGACGAGACCGAAATCGGCGACGGTGGAACCATGAAGCTGGCGCGTGACTCTTGAACCGTGCGTAAAAGCTACGAGATAAGGTTAGTTCTGCTGGTTCACGATTCAACACCTCTATCGGAAAATATTCTTAGCACGTAACAGCTGAAGACCGTAGTTGGCCAGTTTATGGCTGTTTCGCGCCCCGGGAAACCCCGCAAGCTTTTCATTTGCTCGCTGACGTCCGGGGGACCGCTGTATCGTCGAGTGACTCGAGAATTGGGCGCCTTATTGATTTTGTTATTGAGATTGGCGAGACAGGCGAATATTTTGTTACGTGTATTTTTGATACATTTATTATATGTGTTTATATGGTGCAGATTTGTTTCAGCGTGGAATCGCGTTTCTGTTATTGAGAGAGTAGGAGTAATTAAAACGATTAAGGTGCAATTCAAACGTAAATATTCAAGTAGTCTTTACACAGGCTCAACTTGACAAAAAATCGATTCATTGATTTTATTTTTAAAGATTAATTTTACATTTTACATTTTCATTCTGCATTTTATACGGCGCACAGTTGTTAGGAATTATCGTAGTTCACGGAGTTAAGCTTGTCACGTGATTTTTGAGGATTTATACTTTGTGGAATTTACTGAAAGAGGAAGTTATCGGTTTTAATGTTTAAAAAGATTCGCGGGGATTGAAATTTTTGTTACAAAAAGAAGATTAAGCGAATTTATACGGCGACATCAGATATTTTATATTTATGTTACTATCGAAAACAAATCTCATTATTGCCTTTATTTACTTGATATTTTCTGGCCATATATATATATATATATTTCGCATTTTATATAATATGAATTTGTTTCAAAAATAAACACTCGAATATTCTATTTACACGGATTGAATTAAAAAAAAAATTTCTACTATCGTAGGATCTGTTGCAGTTCCAAACAAAATTTTATTCGATACGCGTGACAAAGTCGAGTATGGAATGTTATTCGCTAACGGAATATCGCGCGATCCTCCGTCTCACTAGCGCATATCGTTTTCATTTCGCGACAGGCGGAAAGCGGCACGGCGTCGGCCGGTTGGAAAGCTGCAATTTCGTCGCAGCGCCTCAAGAAAAAGAGACGAGAGAGGAAAACGAACAAGATACGAGTCTGAGCCGCGCTTATGGCACGTCTGCGGCGAGCCAAGATTGCGTTTTCCGGCTGTGAAAATTTTCAGAAACCCACAACAAAACCTCGACACCCTGTGAAAGAGGATCAGCTTGGGAGGTTTAGCTAATATTAAATTATAATTTACCACTGCGACCAGATATATTAACTATTATTTCGTAACGTCGATTTTATCCTATTTGCATATTACACGGTATTAATTACTGTTGCAAATATGGTAGTTGTGGTAGCATGCAATCGTACTAACCGATATGTATTATTTTGCTCTACGAATACCAGCATTGCAAGTTTGCTCGATAAATGTACAACTTCGGGGCCATTCATTTTGCGCTGAGTTCCTAACTCCTGTCTTTTGGCTTTTTGTAGGCGGTTAGTATAGGTCGCGTAGGTGATGTGTCAAGATTAATATCGCAGGATTTTAGACCAACATATGGCAAACGTGTTTTCTGCCATCTCGTTTAAAGGCCAACTTTTCTAGAGCTATCCAATTTTAGTCGTTGAAATGGTCTTGGTGGATTAAGAGTACGTCGGAACACGGTGGAGTAATCTCGCGTTACTTCAGGACCGATTCCCTGCAAATTTAACTCTTAACTCTCGTCTTAGAGACGTGTACAGCGTATAATAAAGTTTTTAGTACTATATTAGTACTATACTTAGTATATTTAATGTTAATAGTGTAGATATACGTATAATCAGGAAAATCAAAAAAGAAAGTAGACAAAATATTACGAAGTTGTAAATATCAAGCTTGATAGCAGAGATAACTTAGGAGACATCGTTCTAGGACAAAATTATCCAGGGTTTCCGATATCTTTCACTGTTCTTAATTCACGAGAAATAAAATTCCGCATTGTTTCATCCTCTAAATTCGTCTTATAGCACAAACGAAAAATGGCTTTCTGTTACAAATCATCTACCAGCCACATTTGCGCACAAATTTTCATAACTTTCGAATCTCCAAGTTCTCTAACTTGTCAGTTTGTCGAGTATAAGGGTTACACCATTTCGCTCTCAATGTCTCATATATTCTTGAAATTTTGATAGAGGCAGGGTAGTAATTTCAACTTTCCTCCAGATTTTGGACTTTTCCTCACTCACTCGAAAGATTCTCAAACTGTTGAAAAAGACTAGTCGGTGAATGGAGCGCTGTACATCTTTTTACGAGCGACAGCAGCGAGAAACATGGCGCCAATTAAGGGAGACAAAAATTTATTCTTCCGCCGGGCGAGCTCCTTAATGAGTTCCTTTCGAAGGAAGGGCGAATAAGGCCGATTCGAGCCGCTTTAATCGCGGTCGAATTACCGTTATCCCGCGGTTCTCGTTGTTAATCGTAGTTTCATGCGACGGTATTTCGCGCCGCTTAACGCGGTTATAATTCGTCGGGTTGAAATTAGTCCGTGGAGCGCGAGCCGTAGAAATTCGCGGGCGATTTGTCTGCGTTAACGCGGCCAAGCGTCCTATCTCGATTTATCCTCGTGTCCGATGGAATTTTGCGGACCATCTCGTTTAGTCGCGAGCCCCGTTCTTTTTCTGCCCGCGAATCACCGAATTATTTTCGATCCGACCTCTCTAAGTCACCCCGTATTTCCAGTTCTTTTCGTTTTTCCTCTAACTAGAGAGCGGCACTGTGAAATATTCCTGTATCAAGATGAGCGAGACAGGGCTTTATTCCTTCATTTGAATAAGGTGCGTGTAAACGAGGCAAGCTATATTTTTACGTGTATATTCCTTAAGGACGCTGTTCTTCGTTGTAGTTGTTACAGACGGAGGAAAATCTGCGCGACGATAAAGAGGAATATTGCTTCATCTCGTCACAAGTACGTAAACCGAGATTCTCAAGCACGCTGTATTTTTCTTCTATGTTCTTAATCTCCTATCGGAGTAATAAATAATTTTCACGAACCTCTGGATAATTTCCTTGTAAGAATCGAGTAAAAATGTAACCGCGACTGTAATGCAAGGAAAGCGTTAACCAGAATTTCCATCGATAGACGTCGCTTTACTTCCATTAAATATTCGAATAGAGGGAATCGAAGAGAAGCTTGTCTTATTATGCGCAACGATATCGAATATAGAAGTTTTTTTCCAGTCTAAAGTTCTAAACAAGGTAACAACTCTTAAAAGTTTTAAGCTTCTAACGAGTTTATCTCGTTTTCAAATCATCGTTCGCGCGTATCAATTTTGACCGATTTCACTCGCTTACAATGTCTGTTCGGAACACGTCTGTTATACGAACAGTTATTACATTATAGAATCTACAGAATATTATATGCAACATGCTGCTCCAATCGATCGACCGAAATAAACCATCGACCTGGGGCGATCATTACACGGGGGCCAACTTGTCGAAATAATTTCCATTCAAATCAATGAATAATTGACGAGAAGCTTCGAAATGGCACGACGAGACAGAGTACAGCTCGGTCGCGACATATTTTCCTCGACGAAACACCGCCCGCGGCAAATGTTACACGGTGACGAAGGTTTGAAGAGAGGGGGTACAGATAGCCAAAAGATTGCTCGACATACCGGGTCAAAGATTTCAATAGCTCGACCAGAATTCCTTATCTCTCCCTGTGTATACTTCTTGTTTTCTTTCTTTCGATATGCTCTCCATACTTTTGCTAAGTATTTCGATAAAGATTCCCGAAGAAAATACTATGCCTAGGTTCCCCATGGAGAACATACCTCTGCTGGAACTTGGATAAAAGCACGAAACAAAGGAGACGTTTTCGAGGAAGAACGAGAAGAGCCAAGAGAACGATATTCTTCGAGAGGGATCTAGAGATTCGCCTAAGTGCCGCCTCGTTCCGCGATCAAATGGTGCGTCGCGATCATTCGTCTTCGATGTAACAGGCTGTCACTGGAAATTCAGCGTGCTGCACGGGATCGATAGAACACCCACACGTGTATCTTCATCTTCGCGAAGTGCTCTTTGAATTAAAATTTTCTTATTTATTGCTCGAAAACGTAATGAATGATAAAAGGTTAGACAATGTGGGAGTGACGTTACGATAAGCCAAGTTATTAGTTTATTCAATCATTCGACAGTGAAATTGATTAGGTATAGAGAATATATGCTTTCAGTTCTTTTTAGAGAAAATATTAATAATTTTAATAATTTTAATTAATATTAATAATTAAACGAAGATATTTGAGATATGAAATTTGTAGTAATATATTTCACGGTTTGTCTCAGTTTCTTTCAGACTACCCTTTTCAGACTAAGTAATTAATGCTAGAACTACTGACCTTTAATATGTACAGAAATATATTAGAAACATATTAGAAATTAGTAAATTAGAAACATGAGTAAAATACGCAAGCGTTTCTGTTCCGGTAAAAGTAAACATTTATATGACCAAGAACGCACGTGCGTGCTTTTTGTCGCTACAAAAATAAAATACCCGATATCGTCACTTCGTAGCTTTAATATTAATTTGTTTAATTTGGTAGAAATATCAATTTCTACCGTATGTTCCCAGATATACAACACGTAAACAGTTGCATATAAAATAATAGAACGAAAGTAAATATCTCCATGTAATTACATTTCTATCTAAATAAAAGTCAACATTAATTTCACTGAAAGCACCCGTACGTTTTCAGTAATTAAAAACAAAAAAAAAAAAAAAAAATGCGTGCACATACGCATAGAAATCCTAAAAATAGCAATATTTCGGTGGGTTTCGTGTAAATAAGAAATATACATCGCAATGCCTATACTGTTTAAAGATCCCGTTTCCATGAACCTGTATCTACGTGTTTCTAAACAAAGAACCATTTTTTTTAGGGAACCTATAACGTTACGGTCTACTGGAAATTCAGTGTTTGAACAAGCCTCTCATTTTAGGTTGAAACTAAACTGAAAGGAGAACGTTTACAAACAGAAATTTACACGGAAGTCCGTTTTCGACGGAGCCCGCAGAATTTTAGCGAAACGTTTCCAATGTTCGTTAACGTGGATGCGGAGACGGACGTTTCGCGCGATTTCGTTTCAGTTTCGTTTCTCGTAACCGTTTCAAGACTCGCGTTGAGCTCGTCCCCCGAGACGAGACTACCGGTTTGTACGAAGATGCAACGAATTTCGTCGGGTAAATAAATGCAGAATGAACGACCCGGTGGGGCTAATGAGGAAAGTTGCGAGAGCCGACAGGTATCTAAGAATATTTCGAGGAAATTAAACTCTCCGGAGTTCCTTCGCACCAACCCTTCCAAGAACCGACTTTAATTCTAATAAGTACATCGAAGAACCAATTAGTAGCGGAATAATTAATTAAGACGATGCTCTTCGCTAATAACTGTATCAAGTTCAATACTTATCAACTCGAATCAAATCCAATACCCGACGTTTCTGTTTCACAAGGTTCGAATACTACTCGTAAGGTATTATGGTTTATTCATATTACTCGCCTGGTATTCGATCTTCAGAGACTCGTTTCGAACTTTAGAACAAGTACTTCCAACTTTTGAAAATCTACTTACAGCTACTTGGATATTTTATCGAATCGTATTCCCTTATAGATAGCAATCGAATTACGAAAGTCGGAAAGATATTACCATTTTATAGGATTCTAACAAGTTTAGAGGAATTATTATATGGAATCGTAGACGATAAACGCATTCAATAATGACGACGAAGGAGTTCTATAAATTTCATTTCGACGATTGCGCTTATAACGGTTTGAGAACTGCGTTAACTGTCTGTCTCAGTGCGCTGCTCAAAGGCGGAAAACGCTTGAATATTTAAAATCGATCGGCTACCTGTGTATATATTAATGCTGAACCGATTGTTGTTGATTAGCAGTCAATCGGTAGGTATCGAAGCGATTATCGCGGGAACCGATGACGCGTTTATCATTATTGTTGACTGTTATATGCGTTATAATATATAAATAATTGTGTCTGTTAATCAGACTAATTGCTGTGAACGTTCGTTACGAAACAACAACCGAGGGAAATGCTTCGCGACACTCGTAAGCACCTCTATAAGCAACAAAACGATCCTACTAAAATTCCTTTGTCAGAGAATTTATATATCCGACTTTATTCCACGAAATAGTGCTCTACTTTTGGTTTAATATCTTGAAAAAAGACTGCAGATGTAAAAGATGCTGCTATAAAAATGACAGTGGCTTCTTCGTCTAAAATTCTGAAGAAAAACGTAAAGTAACTCGGAATATTCGTTCACCAAGTTCTGAAATACCAGCGAAAAGGGGTCGGGGCAAACGATACCTCTGGCCGTGTTTCATTCCAAGGTGGTTCGGTCGAGTCAAAAGTCTCCGGGTCGAAAATCGGTTGAGAACAAGCAGCATTTGGCGCGGACCGATGCAAATGAGATGTCGAAATAGGGAAAAAGCGAGTTGGGAAGAGAAACGAGCAAACGAGGAGTGCAAGCTTATAAGTTATTCCAGCGAAGCGAGACGCGCTCTTGTGGAATCGTGATGCCGCGAACGACGTCGTCATCCTCGTCGTCGTCGTTGTCGCGGTCGCTTTTCACCCTTTCGGTGAAGGAGATCGCGCGTCGCGTCACTCCACGCAAGATATTTGGCGGTGAAAATCGCTCGTCGTGAGATTTTCAGCCGGCAACTGAGTCGTCGCAGCCACTGCGCGATATGAAGGGGGGTTACTAAAGCCAAAGGGGGGGGGGGGACTAAAAGCGTATAAATTATGGAAATCCGCGTCAGACCAGGAATTCGATATGAAGATCGGGAATTCATGGAACGAAACGCGTCTCGATAATGTTCAGGAGTAATTTCTCGTTCCGGGAACGAGCCTCGTTTTTCCTCGTTCAACTTCGTCCTCGTCGAGATGATCGCCGAGTAGGAGATGATTCGGGCGCGCGGAATTGCATTTAGAGTGCTTGCTCTTGGTCGATTCTTTCACAGCAGGAAAAACTTTCTCTTTATAGTGCATTGAGATCGACGATGTTTCGTTTATAAATAAAGAGGGAAAAGTTACTTTTTGCAAACCGAATATACAACAGGCTGATTCTATGTGACGATATAAACTGGAAATATAAAATGCAATTTCTTCGTACGGGGCTTCGTTACCGGGGAACTATATTTTAAATATTTATCGAACATGTTTGTGTATTCATTATGTTTGGAGTTAAAGAATTTTCGTTGTGAATTAGTATTTTCGTTTATGTTTATTGTATCGGGTAAATCAAAACGCGCGATGAAACAAAATATTCATGATAAATCTGGTGATAATAGAGATCGTTGAAGATGCTGTTTATTCTGTTGAAATATACAATTCTGCTGCTCGTATCAAGGAAAATTGCCAGCGTGTTCTGGTGATTTATTTCATTGGACGCTAGAGCGGACTGTTTTAAATATCAGAATTAATTTTATTTGACTCTGTGACTAAAAATCAAAGTATATTAGTTCGGACGCAAAATATTTAAAGGCAATTTTCTCAAAAATAAAGGCCAGTATCAAAACATTTTATTCCACATTTTTAACATATTTCTCACATAAAATTATTTCTTTCTCTAGCTGTTACAAGACACTTTGCATTTAAAAATGACACAGGTAACGATATTGCTCCTGGCACTCTGCAACAGTACAACATGGAATTCTCCTACGCTCTCTAATCTTGTCTTGTACCATTGAAACTCCGGATTATGCTACTCTACATCACACTCCATACATATGTATAAGATGAAAGATACACATATCCTCTCCATTTGATCCAAAGAAATCCTCCCTTACGAAAATTTAAATAAACTTCCTACCATTTTCAGTAACATTTCCCTCTCATCGTCCATCAAATCGTTTGATATTCATTCTCAAGCTCTTCAACTCTTATCTACATATCAAATTCCAAACCGCGAGCACCATAAATGTTGATCCGCGGATCGTGCTCGAACGGAACCGGATGCCGCGCGTTTGACACGTTCTAATAAAGCGCACCACGTCGATAGACGATCCACGTACGAGTTGAAACGTGCGTATTCGTGTGGAATTGCCGGCGAATCGTTTCGTTCCAATGGAGAATGCGATCCCCGACATCGTCATCCTCGGCCGGTTTCGCAATTCTTTCGTTTCTTACGATAGCTATCGTGCCGAATGAACCCTGACGCTGTAACAAAGACTGTTATTGTTATTGCCCATCTTGACGGTTTCACATTCCGTACGGTGTTAATCTAATGGCTTTATCCTCCTTTCTTTTATTTCTTTTACTGGTTTTCTAGGTAAGACGAATCGTGTCCCTTTGGTGGTTTATTGGATCCAGCTTAAAATAGGGAATCATCATGAATGTCTTGTCCGGACGAATAAAAATATGAGAATTTTCGTAGATAATTCTATGACGCTCGCTTTCGAAGACAAGAAGCTATTTTTGAATCGGTATTTTAATATTTAGACGCGAGATCGTTTTGGACGATACCCTAATATTACTTCACTGTGCATTTATTTATAAACTCTCTCGTATAACTCTCAAATTTCGACTATAGCTATTTCTATATCGTTGCATAATTATATATAGAAACTTGTATATTGTATATTTATCGTAATTCCAGACCCTAGAGGACTATAGAATTGACTTGGTTTACGAAAACAGCCTACTGTCGCTCATCCCCCCACATTACAATTATACCGCACCGTCATGTCGGACCAACTTAAGATCAAGTTACCTGCTTTAGTCATCTTTAGTTGCTTCTAGCTATCTTGTATTTATACAGAAGTATTTATACAGAATTGTTGCGGTTCGCACGAAATTGCATTAACATTCTACGAAGCCTTTTACTGGATTCGAAAATAAATCGTGATGCAATTTTGATCGCACTCAACTCTACCGGTTTGATTATAAACCTTTTGCCCGCTCGACGATTGATTCTAATATTTCCACTGACTCACGGTTTATCTTTAGTTTGCCTGGTAATATTTTCGTCGCTTGTAAGCCGGCAGAATCAAGAACAAAGAAGGAAGCGGAGAAAAGATATGCTTCTAAATTTTGAAAACGTTTTCGCTTTCGATTCGCCGATCGGTATCGATCGTCCCGCCCCACGGGGATGCTTTGCTCATTCCTCCACTTATATTTAGCCGGCCGCTTTAATATTTCGCGCGGAACTTTCTCAATTTTCGTCCAGGCCGACGTATTTCCATCGCGGAAACTCGGCCCGCGTTTAATCAAGTCCCGGGCCCGCGAAAGATCGGGATCCATTTTAAAATGGGCGGTGACGAGTGGTGCGAGTACGACGGAAGGGTGAAAAGGAATTTCTGTCGTCGCTTTGTTCACCGTATCGATCCCCTTTTACCCGTCCTCAAGTAAACTAACGCCAGCCCGTAAAATTTCGTGGCTCGAAACGTCGCACAGTGCGCTATGTGAACGAGGATTCGGAACAAAGATCAGAAATGCATATAACGTGCAGTTTTCTTGAAACTCGATACCAGACAATCCGACGTGAGTGAAAGTCTGTCTAATATTTGTTAGTATTTTCTCTGTTTCCTGGCTTGCTTGAAATATCATGAATATTTATTTCTTTGCCTAACCGCGTTGTAACACAGTGACGTTTAAATAAATAACGCCGACGCTGTGAACAATCTTTCCATTTTCTCGTAAATGCCATGTAGAAATTACCTGTACTCCCTTCCGTCTTGTCAAATATCGTGTTGATATTCAGTAAAGAGTAGAATCTTCTTGTAGCTTTTAAAATTTTCCTGGGAAAAGCGTCGCCAGAAATCCATTTTTCAACCAAGTTGCGATAATTAATGGATTTCACAAAAAAAAAAAAAAAATAATAATAAAATAAAAAACATCCAGTGTAGCAGTTTGCAAGAGAAAAATTATATAGAAATATAATACAATACCTTCTTGATACTAGAATCAAAATTACATGCTTTGAATCGTTTTCTTAAATTGCTCTTTAAAGAAAGAAAGACATTTTTTAATTGGACAATTAATATTATACACGTGTTTGCTCAAACTCGTTTAATGTGTAACAATGTTTAATGTTTAACAAAGAAGAATGTAGAATGAATGAGCGAGCTAATGTTCAACTGAATAGATTTTGGCGTACAAACGATTTTTACAAATCTTCTATCGATTTTTTGGAGAATTATTGTGTACATTACTTACTTGCAGACTGATGTTATCATCGATAACAAGATCAAAATCGAACAACGATTATTTCGATTTTTCTCCATTATTTGTCGCACTATGTGTCGTCGTACGATTCGAATTGCAATAGAAAATGATTCACTTTGATCGGTGTTGCATCCCTCACGAGCAACTGTTTAACGTTTCTCTGGAGTTATAGTCGCACGTGCGTGCACGTGATTGGAATGGCTTGCAAATTGCATCGTGCTGACAGCAAGCGTTTCCTCGACGCGGATGGCTTCATTTACTCTTTCCCGGTCGTTGCACAGAGAATGCCTTCAAAGTAAACATTTGTGTCAGCTTTTTGCAAACTCTATATGTATATGAACATGATCGATCATTTCGACGCTGGAAACATTTACATAGATTTTTTAGAGGGTGGAAAATTTTGGAATGGAATCCATATAGGATATTGAAATTTTTTGATCCGTGTATTTAAACAAAGGTATGATAAAAAAAAGGTTGGGACAGATATAGTCACGATCCAAATGTTTCAATCGAATTACACGTGTCGTTAACCTACGCTGTTCATTCTGAATTATTTTCTATAGAGAGTGATTCTAATAACTGGGACGTACTATAACTTTATCCTATAACTTTATAAGCAAAGTTCACGGAAAATGTATTCGCTTCGTTATTTTCTTTTCGTTGGAAGATTCTTATCTTTTTAATAGTCTATGTTCTTATTGTTTCCTCTGTGTCACACGAGTGTACGTATGCACGGTGATAGGCAAAAGATGGCAAGGACAGTCGAGAGACCTTGCTCGGAGGTTCGCCGTTTTGACGTTGAACTTCAAAGTTCGAGGTAGTTCGCGAAATCTTTGTCTACGCAGAAGCTTCCAGATTAAGACGTTTAAGAAGTTTACCCGCGTAATCAAAACGACTTCTCGACTGAGATTGCACTCTGTCTAACAACGCTCGAGAACCCTTGACGTTTAAGAAGCCTGCAAGTATCGACGAGTTAACCCTGTAGATACTTGTAGCAAAAATCAACGGCGATGTTGAAAAATACGGAACAGACTTTCTCGTTTTCTTCTGTTCTCCATCAACCGATCTATTTCCATTCTTTAGAATAATCTTCCATACTTTCGATACAATTATAAGTACTATTAATTCTATATATTAAAATCACGGAGAGCGGAGATGTACATATGTTTGGGAAAAATACACTAAACCTGTTTCTGTTAAGGAAAAAATTCGATTGAACAAATTTGTCCTAGCAGATGAAAGAATACTTTGTGCATCAAAGAGTTAATAGCATCCTAACATTTCAAAATTGTAACTTCTACGAGTGTTCGTGATCAAACGCTAACGCATCAAGACTCCCCTATGCCATTCCTGATCTCTGAACAAGGCCATTGAACGAGCGTCCCGACTGTCATTAGACGTCATTGCCTAACGTAGATAATGTCGAGGGACGATTAATTCGCGGCCACCCTCTTGGGAACTATTTCGGGGCCGGCTCTTGAAATTATTATAATTCAAAGGAAGGTAGTCCCGTGTGTATCAGCGCAGGAGATGCCGGTCTAAACGTTATAACGTAAATCCTGACGGTGGTCCCAGCCTGGCTTAGGCTATTCTCGATATGATAATTAGCATTAAACGTACACGACCCTGGCGAGTATTTGTCCTGGTTAACAACACGTTCGTTTAACGCCATTCTCCTCGTTTTCTCGGAATGGAAATTATTGTTCGCTGTCGACGAAAGAGCGCGTTTCCCCTCCGCAGTTTCTACCCGAGAGCCCGTGGGCTATGCTTCTGTCGCGCCACGATAAATACTGTAGTCGCAAGAACCACGCGAACTTTGTGTAATTTCACTGGTCTCTCTGCAAAAATATCAGTTTGCTCGCCGCAAGTGAGAGAGGAAGTATCATACAATTGTCTTGGTAATTAACTGACACGAGGTGCTGGTAAATTCATCAGAAAATTGGGTCGTTGAAAAGCTTACTTCGAAAAGAGCCACATTTTGAGACGATGCAGGGTCTAGAAAGCGTTATCCGACTAGGTAAGAATGGCGTAAAGAGGAACGACAGAGAGAAATCACCCGGAGAATCCAAGTATCGCGATCATTTAAATCCTCAATTACTCAGCGGTCTACTAGAAAGAACAGTCTCAATTTTTCTGTCCGGCGCTGGAGGAAATTCTTCCTGAAAGCGAAGCTGCCTCGTTACTCAACATCTTAAGCCGCGGTCGCGAAATAAATAATAATCCGTACAAATAACGGTGTCCGCGTGATCGTGAAAACCGAGCGACTCGAATGGATGGAAGGAGTCGGCTCGAAGAAAATGCACGACTGCAGCCGGTAATTCCGCGTGGAGCTGGTCGTTCGCGCACCAAGAAAGCCGGGGAATTACGGCTTATCCGAGCCTCGTTGGAAGCTCGTTGAGCGAAAAAGAAAAAGATACGGCGCTTAGATGTGCAACCGCTGCACCGGAAAAGCAAGGGGATGCAGTGGCCACGAGGCAGGAAAAAACGGACCAAAGATGGTCCGACGGAACAAAGAGCTGCAACCAAGCCACCTGTAACGAGCCTCAAAGGGCAAACGTCTTGCTTGGAAACTTTGCTTATACCACTTCGATTTTCGAACCATCAAAATTGTATATAAGCTTGAAGGAGCTTTGAGAAGTACCACCACTAATAAACCACCGTGTTTTTACTTTATTCTTTGTTCGACTTTACTTACTTACGAATGAAAAGTTTCATTTTACCATGAAAAAATATGCTAACGAATAGAAAATACTGTAACGCGTAGCTCTGAAAACACCTAAAGGTAATTTCACTTTACGAAGTCAATATGCAAATAATAATCGTAACGAATAGTACGAATAAACACGACGAGCATTGACTCTTTGACTAATTACCCTTTTTACCATATCAGCTCTTCAACGCTTCTTCAACATTTTTTATCGACCTTCTGTTTTTTTTTTTTTTTTTTGTTGATTTTTACTTCTCCTATCTATTCTTTAGTTGTTTTGCGGTTGTTGTCGTTTCTTATTTGGTTTGCTACTTTGGGAGCGGAGAAGGTCCCTTTACGAGGACACAGTAAATACCCGGGCCGGAAATGGAGTCACGATGCGAAGGATCGCACCGTGTCTGCCTGCATTCACCTTTAATTATGTTTCGGATACGAGTAATTACGGGACAATACCCGCAGCCGTAATTAAATTTCATTAATCCATGACCGGCGAAGCGTCTTCTTTCCGAGTTACGTTTATCTCGAAATTGTGTGAATATTCCGCGGACGCAGATTTTTCACTTGAGAGTAACGGTGAAGAAGATGTCGTAGCTGTCCTCGGCAGGTTATTAACATTGCTTGACCTTAATCCTGTGAAACCAGTGGTTCTAATAATTTGGTTATAGATCACGTTACATCTGAGACTTCAATCTCCTTCTGCTCCAATGCCAATTTTTGTATAAAAAGTATACAAACATACATGTTTTATTTTCTTAAAATGTTTACAAAAATCCTTTATTAATAAAATGGATATAATCCGCAACTATCAATGTGACAAATATATTCTCTTAAGACAAATTGAGAGATACATCCATTGTGGAAGAAATATAAAACATGCACAGATAAATAAACTAACACAATAACTAAATAAATGGACATTAATTATAAAAAGTAGTGGGAATTCTTTGTTTACAGAAATAATCATAAGCAATATTAATTATGTTCGACATATAGAAATGTCTGACGTTCGACGAAATATCCAAAAATACACATGATATACGTTTATGTCCAGTCCGATCCGAAAATATATACGCATTAATATGTCACGCGAAGCTATTCTTCGTTTGCGAGCTGTACAATGTGATTGTTCAAAAATATTTCTAAAAAGAATTTGCACCTGTCTAACAGATCTGCCGTCATCTGCGTGGAATTAATTAAAATTTACTGCAGTTATAGCCGAGTTAATTACTTGAAAGTTAATACTCTTTTCTGTTAAATAATTTATGAATTTGTTCATACATAGCATAAATTAAAAGCACGATCCATCTGTTCCTCTTTTCTGCATTTCCTCTTTTCTTTGTCCCTTCCCTTCACCCTTCCCCTTCTCCCTTTCGTCTGCTTCTCCAAAAAATCAGCAAAACGTAACATCAAATTTGCTACTCTATTAAAGTTCGCACAAGGGAAGAAATTGTAACGGAGAAGAAAGATAACAAATTGAGCAACAGGAAAGCGGCATTTACCCGCGCAGGAAGAAGTCGCGCCTAGCAAAGTGGAAAATATAATTGCACCGTCACCGGTCGGACGATTAATAGCCCGAATGACGCGCTTTGCATGCAGCCTCCGCCGACACAGACGCCGCGCCGGTTCAATTGTTTTTCACGCGTGCACCCGATTACTGTCCTCCAGAGTAAAAGCGCGACGCGAACGTGTCGCCGATACCGCGACCCGGAAACTGAAATTCGAGGCCGCCGCGTTATTTACCCACCCACGTATCGCTAGTGGAACAAACGTAAATTTTACGCGGCGCACGTTCGCAGTTTCGCGTCCCTTATACGTCATGTTTTCGCAATTTGCTCCTTATCCCCCTCGATACTCCCTGCTTCTTCATTTCCAGAGGTGATATTTCTTTGAGAACAAGTTATTTTAGAAAATGTATACTTCTAATATAATCGCTTTTTGCACATTGAACATTGAGGTTTTTCTATGACCAGCCAAATTTTTTACACGACTAACATAATAAATTACAAAGTAGACCTTCACATCGATCATATGAATTAATATTAATTTTTCTTTCTTTTATCGTAGTTCCTCACATTTTCTATCCATTTATGGGCGATCGATTTAATCAACTCTACAACTTTCTCAACGTTACTGAATACACTGATATCAGTGTACAAAACATTAATAATCAGCCACGTATCGCAATCATATTTAAAAAGCGATGGTATTTGTATTATAAAATCTGTTGTAAATTATATAAAATAGAAACTACACGAATACTTATTGTTCTCATATTATATTTTTGTCCGTCTTTTAACTTGCTTGTCTATTTTGCAAATTGTTTCAATGACTTATTCTCCCTTGTTTCTTAACATGATATCTAAAAATTCTATGCAGTTATAATAGATTGCAGCTTGTTTCCATGACAGATTCTTATTCTCGATAGTACGAAAGGGTATGCTGATCATCCGTAATGTAATTCGGAAAAGAAACGCGGAACTTTCGCCGTAAAGATCGTTCCGTGAAAAGTTTCAGTGCGGTCCCCATCAACCCCTGCCTCGTCTATGATGGTTACTCACCTCCATGTTTCCTTCCGGTCGATAGTCAGAAATTTCCTTTTAAACGTGTCGCGTCATAAAACATGCCCCCGGAAGTTAAGATCGTCTCCCTGTAAAGTCCGTCGAACTTCAAACTTCATCGGGCTTCAAAGATTCAATTAGATGCTTCGCGTGCGATATTTGACGGCAGAGCGATTTTTTCTTCTAAATAAAAATAATAATTCATAGTGGCAGATGGATCATCCTTGGAGTGGCATCTGATAACTGAATCATCATGTCCGAATAAATTCTCGTTATTCGATTTCGTTGCTGGAGATATTGTTTCACTGAATAAAAACTTGAGATATCGTTTTACTGAATAAAAGCCTGTCTGACATTCCTATGCTAACAGGAAAAAGGAACAAATCTAGAAATCCACGCACATTAGTGTTGCTTTACTCTCGAGAAATTATTCCAAAACTTTCTGGGAAGATTGAAGTTGAACCTAAATAAGACTGTCGTGACTGAAGCGGTTAAAAGCAGCGGGTGAAAGAAACCCGAGAAGAAAAGGGAAGACACGCCGTCGGTATCCACTGAATTCCACCCTTCGCTTTCTACGTTTCCTGTTCTCTCACGGTGGTTTCAAGTTTGCTTCTTTTATCAACCTAGCCAGCATCCGCTGACGTGATTTAGCCTTTTGATAGGCGGTCACCGGGTGTTGACAAAGGCATCTATCTGCGCGTTTCTCACCGTCCGACTCGACCTCGATCTGACTACTGGCACTCGGCCGGCGGGGCGACTTAACGCGGGTGCGTATCGATTTAATTTGTGACCCAGGCCATGCCGATTGGCCGATTCGCCACCAGTTCCTGGCCAAGAGGTGCCGCAGGAAATAAACGACGGGGTATTTCGGTTTCTTCTGACTTCGCAATTTTCGAATGACGCAATACTACATTGACGTCAGTCGAGTCCAAAATTTGGACAACACGAGAGTTTGACAACACGAGTGGTTTATATAAAACTACGTATGTAGTACGTGGTTTTATTTGCAGCGGATGGTAAAATTGTTCGAAATTGATAGTTAGAATGTTCGATTAAACAAATTTTGAAACGTTCGCGTTCAGTTACTATTGGAACATATACATACATACGTATGTATACGCATATACACACATGGATACGTACAATCACGTTTCCCAATAAAAGTGAAGATTAACTTAATACTACGAACGTTATAAATATTGATATAGTAAATAGTTGATTGTTTATACGTATAATTAATTAATGAAATTAATATCCACTTTGACTTTTACGAACTACGTTTAATTATATCTTAAGATAGATACGTGTATATAATTGAAAACTAAAAAATTAGTTGTATATGAAAAGGAAAATTGAAACACGTCGGTTTAGTAAGTTTGGTAGTTCTAATATTACAGTAGAATGATACGTTACTATCCAGACTAACGCACATCTCTATAAATCTGAAACAGATATCAAAGGAAGTTAAGTCGTTTTATCATCGCAATCGTTTCCTCGATTAGCATAACAAAAAGGGCCGGAGAATGGCCGTGGTGCGAGAAAAGTGTGGGGTACACGCGAAATCGCTTTATTCCTTGCAGATACTCGAATTGTGGGAGTATACTTTGGCGAACGGTGAAGCGATTTGTTATTCCTTTCGTGCAAGACACTGGGTGAATTATCGGTGCTGTTTCTACTAGTAGCAGCGTTATAGAACCTTCTTGGATGGGTATGAATAACGTTGAATAGTACGAGCTATTGAACATAAAAGATTACCATTCGTGGGTGATGATTATTTTGTCTTTTCTAAGCTTCCATTGATTATGCGTTTCTTACGTTTCCACTTAATATTCGAAGCTCTGTATCCATGAAAATTATTAATCTTGTTATAAGCATCGTTCCATCAATATCTTCATTCGCCACTCTCGTTTCGTCTTCGAAAACGAAACTACGTTTCTCGAAGATGATAAAGCATACGTAGAATTGCCGTAATATTGGTTTCTCGGGAACAATCGTGTTTGCACTTTGCACTTGCACTTTGCACTCGCACTTTGGAATTACACTTTACGCGAACGTTTCGTAGACACTGCGGTGTACTTCTTCACGGCAGACCTGGAACTGAGGGTTTCAGGCCCTAGTGTTTCCGTTTATACTGTTTCGCTTGGCTGATCAAACTGATGACTCAACTCGGAAGTTCTAACCGGATGCTCAACCCGGACACGATTGTTCCCTTAAAACCAATATCATGGCACTTCACCATCCTGCAATCGAGAATTGTTTTTCGACTAACGGAAAAAAGTAGGACGAATCCATGCGTTTATGAAGCAAATTTATATTCCAGAAGAAAAGCAAATGCTTACGTCAATATATAGAAGAGCTTTCCAAAGAAGAACGACTCTATATCTGTCGAACCCACAAAAAGGTAGGAAAATTTCTTTCGGTCGTTACTTTTCTACTACTTTATACAGCTCAATGACATTTGTATACTCGTAGTGGAAATCCACCAAAATAACATTAATACTGTTCCATCTAACAAATTTCCATTAAACAAGAACAAAAGCGGGCGAACAAGAGCAGAGAAAGGATTCACGATTTCTTAACACTCACTCTTGCTCGACGCCGTTCGTCCTGCTTGATCGGACAAAAGAGATCCTTCCTCGGCTTTGAATTCCAAACGTGAGCTGCCTCGCGAGCTAATTGATCGAAGAAAACTGAATCAAGACAAATAAGGTGGCCGATTAAATGAAGACAAACGGATCTGCTGGCCAGCAAATTGCCGGAGCAAGATGCATCCGCGAGACCAGGCGGCGCGCCGCTCTAAAGTGGCGCGATTAATGGAAGCTCGCTTACGGAGCCATTCGTTTCCACACCCGGAGTTTATTTGGAAGAAATTAATCGACCGCGGATGAATCGTCCCTTCAATGTAATGGAAACGCGTTTGTTGACCTACGAAAGAAGCTTTATTGAAATTGAGAATTTTAGGTTATGGTTATGCAACGCGAGTGAGACAAAGTGGTCCAGGAACTACAGGCGCCGCTGTATTTCGCGCGATTTAATGTTTCATATTACTCTTGTCCATGAACGCACCGGCTAACTTCTTTGTCAAATTTAGATTCGATGCAAGAGAATGACGTAACTTCGTTCAGATTTCTTGAAATAGTAATAACGATGTGAGCTTTGATAGTTGTACAGTGGCGAGCATATGTACGGACTCACGAAAATATACCACGCGCTTATAGACAGCTTTTGTGAATATATTATGCCAAAATTGCAAAATGACATCGTCATTCGTGTCTTTGTCATTGATCATCGTTCCTCGGACAATTCACAGCAACAGATCGAGTGTCAACAGGAAAATTAATGGAATGAAGCTATTTTTCAGATAAAAGGGGAAAGACAAATGTTTGTCGAGGAAAACGAGAACTTTTATTTCGTACTTAGACTCGTCGGAACGGGTTTGTGTTAAACTGTGGCGGACAAAAGAATCCTTAATGAGACAGGAGCAACAGCGACGCTATTGCATATTCCGGAAGATTCTTATTAAACCGGATAACATTTACACGAGTCTAAAGGAAACGCCGCCGACATCGACATTCTGAATCTTAACTGGCCGAGTCTTTTATCGGATCAAAGCTAACCCGAACTCAAAGCTAACTCCTTCTTGGGGTCAGTTTTGTAGTTAGTCACGCTCGTCCACGAAAGTTAACTCGCCCTCGCGAGCCTCTGCTAGCCTTTTGCGCCTGTACGTTTCAATTAAGGGGCGATTAAAATGAATCCGCGGTTTTGTACGCCGGTCAAACGGCCGTCGAGAAGAGCTTCTCGAGAGCAACGAGCTTTCCAGACTCTCATCGTCCGAACTATCCAGATTTTCGTTGAATTCTCCGTTTCTCGCGCAAATCTCCTACGAAGATAAGCATCAAGCTATTGTATCGAGATTAAAGGATATCAAGCTGAAAAGAAATTGACGAAGTACGATGAGGAGGAGCGTGTGAAAGAGGACAGAGAATGAGAGTATCAACGAAAGCTTACCCGTGTTCGCTCATATTAGAGTAAATCGGGGCTCGAATCCCGGACAGCAAACTTCCAAGTTCCCCCATTCGCATTGATCCCGCGTAAGCATACATCTCAAGCAGCATTACGCGCAGAATTATTTACCTCTTGCTAGCATCCACACCTCCGAGGATCCTGACATTCCCCGCGGAGCTTTTCGCGACTCCATCTTATTAGATGTTGCATCGAAAGCTTCGACGCCGTGATGAAATTTTCGTGCTGATCCATCGAATTATTAGAACGCCTGGAGGGATCTGTATCGATATTCTTCGGATTACGAACGACGCGAGGTATTCGTTACTCGATTTGCTCGCTCCATACTGCGCGACATTCCACGGATAATTAATATCGCGCTTAATCATCCTTCACGTAACGTAATATGTACATAGGACGCAGAATTTCACGTGTAATACATTTTACACGATTAAAATTAAAATATCTTTTAAACTATTTCTTCGCTTAAAAAATATCAAGAACCCTGAAAACTCGAAAAAATGTGCTTGAAGTAAGAAAGGCTTGAATCACAGCATTCGCTGTTCCAAACCAATTAACTTTTTCCTTGACACGATTTTTTCTGTCGATGAAAGTAGCTAATAATAGGATATAATAGAACTTAATGAGAATCTCAGTCTTTCTAGCTGTTTTATTAATATTAGACACAGGAACACGATTTTTTGAAGATAAATATAACAAATTTTGTTCAATGTCAATTCCTCTGAAGATCGTACCTCGATTTTCCACGATAGTTCCTTTAATAGATGTTTTGACAATCGATGTTTTGTATCTAGGCATCCAAGATGAACGAAATACTGTGCATAATATCCTGTAATAGCGTGTTAATTGGTTTAGTTTTCAAGTTAAAGGTCGACGAATATGAAAAATGGAATGCCGTTGGTTAAAAGAAGGGAAAATTAAATAGATGAAGATATCCCATTAAAACTACGGCGTGCAGATTGTGGTTAAAAGAAAAGAAACGGAGGAAATGGAAATGTCGGATGGAAGCTGAATATTCGTGAGCGAGTGTCAGGAATGAACGAACGACACGTCGAAACGTAGAGGATATTGTAATAGCGGAATAGGAGATGTTTCGAAAATCGAAACGAAAAAATCGAATTTCTACGACCAGGCGTAGGATAGAATAAATACGAGACGGTCCGATGGGACTGTCTTTGAGGGTTGAAATTCATGAAATTCAGGAAATAAATTTAAAATTCTGCAGCGAAGGCGACGTTCCGGTACCTCGAATGAATTGGAATTTTTCAATAGGAAAAATGCAGATCTATTTAACCAGCTTTTGCAAAAAGATATTTTTAACACATCAGAGTTCATTGGAAGAATATTTTATTTAATTCTGATGATTTTCTATCAGCAATAAATATATCTGAAGTTTGAATTTGAAAAACTAATAATGGACTACATAAATTATTTTGAAAAACACCTTGATATCGTCGTTTTAAGAATTTTTCAATCGCAGAGGTAAGAATTCTGATGATTTTCTATCAGCAATAAATATATCTGAAGTTTGAATTTGAAAAACTAATAATGGACTACATAAATTATTTTGAAAAACACCTTGATATCGTCGTTTTAAAAATTTTTCAATCGCAGAGGTAAAAATTTTTATAAATCGAAAATGATTAATTACTTGTTGGAGAAGTGCGCTGAATCATATGGAAATTGCTTTGATCAATAAATATCTGGTGCAATATTTTAAAGAAATTAAGCGTAGCTTCGCATACACCAACCTAGTACGAAAATCTACACAAGCAGACCACCCGAAGCAGGGTAAATCGAGCGAGTAAGAGGAAGTTGCAAGAATCGCGAACAAAGCTGTATGCCAGTAGCACGACGTCGATTTTCACCCTTTCAGCCTTCGGCCAGTCGTTTTCGACGTGGTTTACTCGAGCCTCTCGATTAAGGCAGCCGTTCTACGTAATTATCCAATCGATTTCGAGGCCAGGACTCATCGTTTCTTCCGGCGTATCGGTCGGATCGACGGTCTCTCCTCGTTACCTGTAATTTCCAGACAACCCGCCGATCTAATTCAGTCAAGGTGTTGATTCGACGTGATTAAATGTATCAATGGGTCCTTCCTCGGTTACCTCGGTATATCCACGCAGCGGAATAGAGAAGGTGTAACCGACAATTTTCGACGAGGATGAATAGTTTGCGGATAAACGAACCAACTTGTCGCAGCGAAATGAGTTTGCTGGGCTGTGGTCCGTCTGCTCGACTCCCCGTCCACGAACCAACCGGTTTCATCGGAATTTCTCATCTCTGCGCTTATTCGATCGTCAACCGATCAGGCAAATCACTTTCACACTGAAAAGTTCGTCGATCCTTTCCTTGCGCCGTCGCTATGAGAACCGATTTGTTTAAGCTCGAGCTCGATGTTTTCGAACGAGTGGCATTTGCTTTAAAGGGAACGCGTACACGCAAGATGCAGTAGGAAACACGGTGGTTAGGATTAATTCGAGGAGTTATTTAATTTAACGAAAAATTTAATAAATTAAAAAAAACTGTCTGACTAGACTCGTATCATGTAACTAGTTAACTATCGGAATATTATTAATACCATGCAAGCTGATATAATTTTTCAACAAGCATACTGAGTTCTTTGTGCTCGATCTTAATTTCTTTCATTGTTACAGACGTATGGAAGAATGTTAAAATAAAATTCCGAAATATTTACCAATTTCTCTACTGTATCATACGCAATCGCTTGTGAAATTACATTTTTGGTCATATTCGAAGAAGTAGAATGTTTGGACAAACATTTGAAACAACTGAAAGAAGTTTTCCAATTTCCAATTAGACTGGTAGACTACGTGTAAGGAGGCGTTAGCAGTAGGATGTCCAATTAATCCAGGCCAGCTTTATTACCGGAGGTCTAGTGCGGTCTATGGTTCACCAAGGCACACAAGGGCATGTCGGATTTATCATGCCTAATCGGGCAGCCGCAGTCGTGGTTGTAGAGCAATCGTCGCCGCGACGGCCGTTAATCCGTGTCTTCGATCGCAACGCTCGCTTTTTCACCGATCTGTGTCAACGTTCGATCATTCCACGTCAGTCAGCTTTGGGCGAGTGAAAACTCATGGTCAAACCGCGATGTTTGTCGACGATGCGCCTACAACAGACGGCAGATCTAAACAAGATCTTTCGACCGTAAAAGCCCCGTAAAAATTCCTACTACGAAACTGGAATTTTTCGTTGGTCTCAAACGTCCATGTCAGTTGAATACTCTACGGACGTTTTCATCATTCTGCAATTTAAAGCCACGATGATAAAGGATTTTACAAAATTCTGCCAGTTATTCGGTTCACTCCGGCGCAGTAATAACTTCTCGCGAGAAATATCATTCGACAAGCACAGGCCCGAAAAAACGTTTATCCAGTAAACCGTTCATCTTGAGCGTTAGAAAAAGAACGGTAATAAATAACTGGCGGTACAAACGTTACGCTTTAAACCTGTGAACGTGACTACACTCGGCGCTCGGAAATGAATTACGTTATCATAATTGCGATAACCACACATCAACGTAGCATTGCATAGAAACAGCCCGAGATCCGCAAAAAAATTTCGCCACGGGTCATGGCCGCGCGTTATCCGACTGCGTTATGAGATTTCGCCGTAAAACAGTACGAAGAGACGAAGTAGCTCCTGCAGAGCATTCGTAACCAGTTGGAATTTCCATGTTATACGGTTCCTTAGATATGATGAATCTCATAAGACAATTGAATAGCACGTTCATGGTGTATTTATAATGGAAAATTCAAAACGGGACAATTAAATTCTGGCGAGAAAATTTCTCATTTTATCCATATAAAGGAAAAAAATCTATTTGGAGAAAAAACTTTGTACGTGGCCGTATACGATGTTTCAAATATATTTGATCATAAGCGTCAGAAAAGATCGCGAGTTCCTTGGAACGACGTTTGAGAGAATAGAAAAAAGGAGAAATTCGTGCCTCTAAGATACGCTTCGAACAAGCGGCGTGCATTGTGCATTTCGTTAGCAGCAACTTGCCGCCTGGAATCGGAGACGATACTTTTGCGAGCTCGTTATCGAAATACACTCTGTAGAGGAAAGCCGATCGCAGTGTTTCGCTGATATCTGGAAAAACACGACTATCACGATGCTGCCCATCGTTAAATTTTGCGAGATAATGTTCCTATTGGTTTCACTCGTTGCTATAAATAATCCAAAAATTGCAGAAAAATGTTTAGGAGCACCATCGTTCTTTTGCCGAGAACGCTTCCTTTGCTAGTTTTCAATTTTCATATTTCAGATTACATTGTAGTATCGGAAATTTTGTTCGTTTAGATCTCTCTTGATACAAAACATATTTTAACGGTCTATACCCATTTCAATAATTTGATGTATATGAAATACAGCCTTTCCTATTTGTATTACAAATTACGAATTTTTATACCAAAAGTCTCCGGGTTCAGGAAAAATCCGTACGAGGGTGCTGGACAATTAAATGAATCGGATTTTCTAATTCAGAAGCCAGTACTATTCTCAAGGACGAACGCACGCGAAGCTCTTAGAATCAATCGTTTCTACTGCCAATAAACTCAAATCCTGACACTCGATGAAACGTGAGAGTGAAAATACGCGGGATATCGAGAGATTACGAGGTAGTAGGAAATCGTATGAGAAAGAACTCTCGATGCATACCGCTACGATCTCTCGCAGCTATCGCTTCTCGAATTTTCTTTCATTTCTACGTCACCGCGTCCTAAGTATACAGGGTGTCCCAGTATCGATGATACAATCGACAGGAAAATGATTCTATATGAAAAAACAAATTGAAAATATAGAATAAAATGTTTCTATATAACGCTTCGTTTTTCGGAAAATAGAGTTTGAAATATTGCCAAATAGGTATACTTAAAACTTGACAAATTTCGAACTGAACAAAGGCGAGTAACCGATAGGAGATTGTTCTATGCGTGAAAATAAGTCGAGATAATAGCCATATTAAAACAGAGTCTTAAATGAAACAAATTTTTATAGCGGGAGACCAAGATAAAAAGTAGGAAAACATTTGCGACAGTAAAACGAACAGCAGAGCCGGTAAATCTTGCGAGGTATCGTTGAGTCTCGACGATGTGCCAGGGAAAATTGGGTTCGTGCATCGGGGCGGTCTGAGTACTCGGAAATTTTATTTCGACCTCCTAGCGTAGTCGAAATGCACGTCGTAAGTATCGTTGAATTCTGGGAATGAATCTTTTAGCATCTTGCTTATAGAACCGCGGTTTCGTCAGTTTCGTGATTTCAGGGCAAATCAATCGGTCGAAAAAGGGAGAAAAGAAAGAGAAAAGGCAAGGAGAAACTAGTCTGAAAGGGTCCAACGAATGAATTTTAAAGGACGGGTGGATATTTATTTAAAATACTGGAAGTGGGAGTTGCTTCCTTATTCCAGCAGACATTCAACTGTTATTAAAGACTGAGTCTTATCGTCGTATGGATTTAATAAAAAATTATGGGCAGAACGTTAGTTTTGCAGATAATTGTTATAGCCAAAGATACAAATGGCTTTTACGAAACATTTGCGACCTTCGGTTCGATTATGTTAATGGATATCCCAGCTTAAAGGTTTAATTTATGACCACATTATATTGTTGTCGCGCGATATATTTATAGTTGACAACATAGCTCGTATAGACACGCCGACCAAATGGCTTCGCCGATGCAGTCGCCGCTGTATCGTCTCTACGCGACACGTGCGATCGTGCTGCGTTTACCACGTCAATGGAAATCGTTTCCAGTTCGATGGAAACAATCGTGGATTCACGTCGATTCGCTTTGTCGACGTGGCATTGCCTTTGATGCTGTTGGCCCTTTGAGTCCATCGAATTTTCGTTTCTTATTTTACGCTAATTTTCTTATTCTAGTATAATGACTTTTCACAAAGGAAAACCAATTTGACAGGTTTTCTGTTTACCTTTTTTAATTGCAGTTAAATACAGTTAAAAGTCAAGGCTGTCGAACGAAGAGGAATTTAGCGGCAAGTTGCTTCGTAATTTGGGTAATTCGATCAATGGACGCGAAGAAATTAGTTTTTGTTTCGAACAGCGTAACTGTCTCCATGGGGGATTCGGTAAATTTCAAGGAAAATACAATTTCCAGCATTGTTGCATGAACGCTTTAGCGAGAAAGGCAAAGGCCACTGTCAGAAGCTTCGAGTTCTTCGCATTTCTCGCCCGAGCGAGCTGCAACTCCTTCAACCCGTCAATCCAACGCTGCAATACGCTCGAGCGTGGCGTTTTTGCACCTTTGCAAATTTCATTGTAAATCGTGCACAGCCAAGCATTTTCTTTCGAACATTGACGCGAGCTCTGTCCTGCCTCTGGAGCAATCACGTGCACACTTCAAAGTGAACCCATCATAGGCGAGAATCCTTCGAGGAATGTCGTATCGTCTTCTCGGAGCTCTCGACTGGATGCACCATTTTCCGGAGAAAGCCTTTCGAAGTGAAGTCCAGTAGTAAAATTCGAAGAGCCTACATTTTTTAAACCCTCCATCATCTGCCAGCATCTTCTCGGTGGTAATATTTTTAGGATTAGAATTTCCCTTTGCCAGTAAAAAAGGTTTTTTATTGATAATAATTCTTTTATTATCAA
The DNA here is from genome assembly GCF_024516045.1 of Bombus affinis. Lineage (NCBI taxonomy): Eukaryota > Metazoa > Arthropoda > Insecta > Hymenoptera > Apidae > Bombus > Bombus affinis. The sequence goes on along the minus strand of NC_066357.1, from coordinate 3,238,506 downwards.
TGGTACGAATACATAGTTTTAGGTCGTTGCTGCAATTTTCGCGATGACTTTTGCTGAAAGAAACGCCACGTTGATTATCAGACTCCGTTCGATCCAACGTGATTTCTTGATCAGTTTTTTGACGACCTTCCTGCATTTTTCATTTTTAGTATCACGAAATTCGTTGCGCCTTTTCGCCGAATTAGTAGCTACGACTTCAGTCGTAAAAACTCACTAACGCTTTGATTAACATTTCCATTGCTCGCGAAGACGGCGAGACTCGAAATGGCCGCGAAAGGATTTCCATTTCATTACCCGATAGCTCTTGGCCAGGGTTAATTCGAAATTCCCCGAACGAAATCGACTTACTGTCACGTCTCGCTGAGAGGGATGGGGAGAAGAAACCGGAGTCTCGGTAGAAATTTATTAGAACTTGTAACAGATAATGCACCCCAGAGATGCAACTTCCGTGCGCCAGGCGTGAACTTAAGCGCATTAGGAGATTGAAGCACGTCCGTACCCGAGAGGCTGTTGCGAAACTTAAACAAATGTCTGGTCCGCTATTTATCCGAGCTGCTTAACAAACCCTTCGAAACGTACCATGCCGCGATTACTTCGCGAGAACGAAACGAAGTCGTTTGAAGGTTTCCACGTCGCGTCAGCATCCGAAAACGCATTTCGTGACAAGATAGAAGAAGCGAGGTTGCCTCGACCAAGTGATGAATAGACGTAGAATGTACGTGGTGTTTCCAAAGTATATCTCAATGAAGTGGGGGATAATAGGCTGAATGATTAAAGGAGCACTTCTTGTTTAAGAAAATATATTCACGTGACAGGTCCGATTGCTTTTCATTATAGCGACAGAACTCTCAAATTATGCAATATAGAAAATGGCTATCTATTGGCGAGTATTCACGAGATATAAATTAATTAGAAGTAACATTAATCAATTGCATGTGAGAAAAAAGCAGAGAAAAATCGTGATTTTACAAATAGTACTTTTTAAAATCTACGTTTATGCTATCCACGTGTGACGAATAAAATTTATGGAAGCTGAATACTGGCCGTATGCAGAGAAATTAAAAGATATACCAAAAATGGAATTGGTCAGTTTGACTTTTGAGTATATCAATCGATAACTAGATTTCTATAGCTCGTAATGCAAAAGATGCTCCTCCCGTCATCGCCTATTTGATTAATCTACACTCTTGAAACACCTTGTACACGTACAGTTGTTTGATAAACTGTCGAAAACGAGAAGAGTGGTTGGATTTGGAAACAGGTCTGTAGTTTCAGTCGTAGATCTAATTTCTTAAAGAGGCTGTAAGCTCTTGAATCTTCTTAGCTCTTGCTTTGCACACTGTTTTCGTGAAGTTTCTTAGGGAAACGACTACTATTTAATGCACGTTCCGTAAAGGATCAATTGTAAGAAGACACAATAAATCCTAATCCCTAAAGGAACATTCCCCCTTCTTCTTAAAATCTCCGATTTATTCCTCTGTCGGAAAATAATTCATAGCTTGTATCTTATTTTTTGCTCGAACTCATCGCCTACTTCGACTGACCAACGAAAGTATCAAGCTGTGGATCGTTATAAATTCTACGAATGTTTCAAAGGCCATAAAAAGTCCGTTAATTACGAACTAATGAACGATGTAACAGGGGTCGAGGTGAAACGATACTTTCAACTTTATTTCCACTCCTTGAAAAGTTGATAGTTAAGAGACTTTACGGATGAATCGCGGCAACGCGCTTTTATGTTCGAAACACTTTAATCGAGCACAAATTCCGGCGACCAGAAGCCTGCCACCCTTTTAAGTTCCGGCTTCAGCTTTCCTTGACGAGCTTTGTGAAGCGCTTTATAACCACCTACCTCTTTGTCGCGGGTCTTGTAAACGAAAAGACCCGGTAAACAGTGAATTCCACTTTTTATCGAAACCTGTTCTCGTTCTTCGAAGATAAACCGCTCTTGTAATTGCATTACGCGATAACGTCTCGTTTTTGCCAATGCTATAATACCAGTGTCTCCTTCTTGTTTCGCTATTTGGCAAGTTGGCCATCTTTTGAGACGATTCTATTCGCTAGACCAGCGTCTGCTAGACCACAGCTAGGTCGAAAATTCTCTGAAAGGCGCCACCTGAACTACGACGCTGGCTTTTTTATTCCAACGATTCTCTCTATAACAGACTAGAGCTCTTGCAAAATGCGATATTAGGCTCGGAAAAAGAAGATGCTAACCATTCTTGGCGCCAGTTATCGGTAAAAAGACGTTTCTAAGCGATATTCGCACAATCGTACCGTGCTAATTTCGTATCTGCGAGGATTCTGGAGAATCGTCGAGGACGGAGGGTGAGAAAGAAACGGAAATGAATCTTCCTCAAGACTGTGCCGGTATTTTTCTCCGGCGTGATTCAACGGTGGCTCGCGGTAGAACCGCTATTACGAAGCTGACAATCTCGCGACCACCGTGCCGCTCGTCGTTGAATCTCCACGGAGCGGTGACAAATGAACAGAGACAAATACTTGCTGATAGAAGACGGCCGAAGAGAGGGACGAAGGATTGCGCTTCAATCTTTTAACGCGATTAGCTTGCCAGCCTTTGCTGAACCGGGAGGAAAAAAGCGACGGAAACGGGCAAAAGTCTCGGCGTTTCCCGTTCTTCCGCTTCCGTGCGCTCTGACAGCGCGTTCGCCTGGTTGCTTTTGCCGCTTAATTCTGTTCCCTTCTTTGCCATTTCGTTAAGCATTCGTAGTTGAGAACTTCCCTCACGGGACCAAGCCATTCCACCCCTTATACCGGTGGAAGTAGCAATAATCTATCGCGCAGAGCCGAGTGGGTAGAAAAATTTCAAACCAGCGCTACGAGATTATAATTGAAGAGATCAGCGTTTGTGCACAAAGGCGATCGTAAATTTAAATCTCTTAAAGTTAAATCTCATAAATTTTACATGAAAAGAAAAGCATTTTGTCATTCAGCTATCGTAAATCCAATCGTATCATCAGTCTCTATATTCGATATACAATGCCATGACACCACGATAATATCATTATTACATCACGATATAATTATCGTTCAAGACAGCCAATACCTCGTCTATCTTTCAGGAAACATCTGATATTTCGTAAAGAGAACGTATGACAGGCTACAAGTCTGCTAATAGAATCAACAGAAGAACAAAATTGTCTTAATAAGATATGATCAGATCCGCGACACAGAACGGTGTTCTTGCATTACATGTACTCGTGGCGCCGTACGGCCGCTTAATGGCGCGCGAGCCGGATTTTACACGAGAGAGACTCGACCGTATCGCGCGAACTTAATGCCGACTTCAGTCAACACGCGCGGCTTAGCCCGATAAGCTTAGCCCCTTGATTCCGCGTCGCGCGGCGTCCTGTTCCCTGTCACCCGATTTCATCTACCTGCTCCTCCTATTACACTCTCTTCAGTCATACCAACTTCGCTTATTCATCCTTCAAGCCGCGCGAAATTCACGAACGTTGGTTCGTGATTCGCGTGTATCTAATGACTCGCCCCGTCACGATACGCTTCCTTTGAACACCACAGGCGATAACTTCGGTTACAACGCGACTTTTTCGCTTTCTCTCGATGTCTGCTCGAAGAAACTTGTAACAAGTTCTATAGAGAACCGACTGATCTCAACGAAAAGTTGTACTAGTTGAGGATAATATAACGTTAACTTTCAAACGCATAGTAACATACGCTCCCTTTTATAGGTACAAAGACAGAAGAGGTAACACTGAACGAGTATCGGGAAATTAAAATCATTGGCACGTTATTATTATTGCATTTGGAATATAAACTATAAAAATTCATATATTCATATATTCGATATTATAATGATTATTAAATTAAATAGCTTCCTCGTCTATAATTGTCACATTTCTCGATAATTGTTTAAGTAAAAGACTATAAAAAAGTGATGTAGGATTTTAAAACAATTTTTCTATAATTGTGATGAGATTGAGGTTTCGAAATTTAAACGAACGTAACTCGACGCCTTGGGCAGGTTGTTAAGAGAACAAAAGGCAAAATTGCTTGGTAGATGGTTAACAAGCCAGGAAATACGAAACCTTTTTCCCGTCGTTAGATCTCAAAGGTTATTAACATTACGAAGCCAGAATTGGCCGAGTCATCGTTGCAGCCGGCAACAACAGGTAGCCTCGCGAGGTTCGATTGCGCGTATTAATAGCGGCCGACTGGTTTTGAGTTGCGTGGCTCGTTTCTGAAAATTCGCCCCGTTAAAAAGTTCGCGTTCCAGTCACGAGTGCGCGAGGCTTAATTAAACCGAGCGCGCAACCGACCGAGGAAGCGGCGAAGCCTTCCAATTAGCGGGAAACAACGTGATCAACGGGAACGATAAACCTTTGGGTTCCTCGAAACGTCGACGAAAATTCGCGTTTCGATCCGCAACTTCGATTGGATCTGGCTGCGGAAGTGGAACTCGTTGCGCCACAATGGAACCGTGTTTTCGGAGAAAGTCAGAAATGAAAGGAAGAAATTGAGATGGCGAAAAAAAGAGAGAAACACGATGGAATTGTAGAGAAGTCAGCAGTAACGCGCACAAAGTATCGGGGGATAGAGTTGCAATCTTGCAGAACGTTTTGTGGAGGCCGACATAAGCAGACTTCGAGCGGTTGGGCATGAAAGTGAGTTTCACCGATGCATAAAAGGTGACCGCCCGATTGTGTGACCAGTACAAACCAACAAAATGCCATGTGCGAAGAAATTTTTTAGTATACCGTGTCTATTTTTCTACGTGATTTGAATGAAGGTGTGATTTTAAGAGTAAACGATCTAATAAGTATTGCAATAAAATTGGTGTAAGCTTCGTAGGTTTACGATGCAACCCCGTTATTCGTACCCGATCGCAAAAGGAACTCGAGTTGATCCGATAAATTTGAATCTCTGATTCTCGCTATTTGCCGGTCCATCGTTTCTCCCACTCGAACAATGAATCCATCTATTGGAAGTAATTAAGTGCTCAAGCCGGATTCATCGGTGATAAGTGGACAAATTATACGGTCAAGTAAGAACGATCTGTACCTATGGTTATCACTCGGCTGGATAAACGATTTCGCTAAAAGTCGTTTCAAAGATCGCGAAGAAATTTCGTCGTCTTTTTTGGTTTCTAGATTCCTTCTCGCTACGGCCGATTTAATTTCGCGTCTGGAAGATGAAACAGGAGCTCGTAATCTGTCATCTGCAACGACCGCCCGACCCCTAACAACCAGTTTCGGGGAAATAATTAACTCTTGTATTACCCGCTCCTGTTTGCTCGAGTGCAACCGAGTAAATTGTGTTTTAAACAGTAACTAACCAGACTAGAACACGAGCATCTGTACCTTTGCACGTTATTTTGTCTCTATTTTATTCCCTTATAAGATTTTACTCAATTTCATTTCTGTCAAATATCGTATAAATTGGACGATGAACGAGAACATGTTTAATCGTGAAATAAAAAGAAACGGTGATCTCTTACCTTACACTTGGGATATTCTTCAGCAGGTGTAGGTCTCTTCCAGCCCAATAGGGGTGGGATGCAAACGAGAGCAGACAAAAGCCACACGAGCGCTATCATCAGAGCTGCCCTGGCCGGAGTCCTCTTCTTTAGATAATCCACCGCCTGCGTGATGCTCCAGAATCTGTCCAAGCTTATCAGACACAAGTTCATGATACTGGCGGTGCACAGCAATACGTCCATGGCCGAGTAAATGTCACACCACCAATAGCCGAAGATCCAGTATCCCATGATTTCATTGGCCAACGAGAAAGGCATAATTACCAAACCCAGAAAGAAATCAGCCACGGCTAGGCTAGCTATAAACCAGTTCTGTATATTCTTCAGTGCTTTCTCGGTGGCTATGGCAATGATCACCAGCATGTTCCCCACGACGATCACGATCATCAACAACGTCGCCAGGATGGATGCCAGAATGATGTGTGGCAGCGTATATCCGGATGGATACAAACTCTCCCCGAACACGACGTACGACGTTTCATTGCACAGGCTGCCGTTACACGGGAACAAAAGACTCTCGTTGAAAGAATCGTTGAACGATCCACCGATATCCTCCATTATGCCGCCCAAGCCGAACAACAGTTCCAGCTCTCTCAGACCTTCCACGTCGTCCTGGTCGGTGGTGACACCGAGCCCGGTGGTACTATCGAAAGCAACGGTGCTTTCCTCGCTGATATTAGCGACCTCCACTTCGCCCAACTGTTCGGTGACGAGGAAGGGCAATCTGGTACCCGACACGATATCCCCAGCACGGAATCTAGCGCAGGCACAATCACCGGTTCTCTCGATCGGTGCCACCTGTCGAACGTTTGCCTCTGTAGCCGTGTCGTTGCCGGTGTCGGAGGATCGCTGTTCGACGTCTGGTCCTTGGTCGACTTGATCGGGGATTCGAGTGGTTCCACGGTCGTCGTCGGTCGTGGTCGCGGCGGCTATTAGCCCGTGCAGTTGCTGCTCTTCGGTGAGGATCGCGCTGTCAATCGAGTGGGCCTCGTTAGTGGAAGACGTAGTGCCACCGGTTGGTCGAGACCACGTCATGTTCTCGTCGAAGACGCTTGTGGACGCCGTAGTCGGACTACCGGCGGCGTCGATGGTCATAATGCTGCCCAGGAGCGGCATCACTCGCACCCTCGCCGTCGACTGTTGATGCTATCTCGACAAAGTCGAGGCGGACGTGGTGGCCGCGCGCGAGTAGCAGCGTGCACCGGGTGCAAGCTCGAGTAGCAGCAACAACAGGATGGTAGTGGTCTCGTCGCATCTCGAGGCCAGGGGCGTCATGCCCGTTTCAGGATGAGGTCATCGTCATTAAACGGACAATGGCGTGTGGCTTGTGTAGCTTCTTGGCGGCAGCGAATAATTCGTTCCTTCTTTCCTGGATCTCTCTTCGGTTCGAATAGAGAGGAAGGAAGGAAGGAAGGAAGGAAGGAAGGAACGGCTACTTTTTCTACTCGTTACTTGACGCACAGTCCTTTCTGTATCGAACTATTGTTCGCGGGAACTTGGATATTCTCGACTATACGTTTTCTTCGTGAGGAACGTATATACTTTTGTATATAGTTTTACCCTCCGACAAACAAGGGTGTAGAATCACTCGCTCGTTGTGGACCAAAGTCTTTTAGAATCTGATTTTTTTGCGATCCTCGCCTGGCGCCTGCCTACGTACCACCTTCCTGTTCCACGTTGTCGCGTTGGTAGGTTGGCCCTTGATTTATTGCTTGCGTGAGTTGCGACTCCCTCTTCGTATTCCTGGTATTCCGGCCGGTCTCACGATGACGGAGTTAATACGGAAAGAGCGTACAGAGAGATTTATGGATAGTCCGCTGGCTGGTTGGATTCAGGAGATAAAGCCGGATAGGGGAAGGGAGGAAGGCAGCTAGACGGCGAGACGAGAAAGAGAAAAGCGGCCAAGATGGAAAAGAAGGAAAAGATAGAGATTGAGAATGGGCGTGAAAAATTGGTCCCCCTTTTTTTACCTTCCTCTTAGATTAAAGCTCAGACATCTTCGAATTAAGCGAACAACGGCCTCCGCGCGATCCGATCGCCCGACGATGATTCTCAAAACGAACTGGATCGCGAAATCTACTCAGCAGCTATCGACGAGAAGAAAATTGATACCGAGACGGGTCGTGTAGCGTGTCGCTTACGACGTCCGATATTCGAGCTATATCATCGTCGAGCTTTCCCTACTCCCCGTAGCTTTTCCTACACGCTTGGCTCTACGTTTGCTTATTCCCGAGTCCGAACGGCTAAGTAAGCTAACGGCTAATTATTCAAGCTAATTAATTATCGCGTCACGGCTAAAAAGGCTAAGCGCTGGATATATACCCGTACTGCTCCGACTTGTGACTTCAGCGAATTGTTTACGATTAAACTCGTAATTTACTCGTCCTGTTTAGTAACCGAATGGAAACACAGAATCGAACGTCGCCCACCACAGGCGAGACAACGAAAATATTCCGCGACAGACAGATTATTTTATATAATTCTACGCACACACAGATACTCACGACGACGAATCGCTGAACCAGCTTAAATCCGTAAACGTTCTATACATACACATTTACACGTAATTCGCGTTGCTACTTAGAATCTTTTTGGTTCTCTATAACTCTGATAGGCTCGATTTATTAAGTCATTCGCTGCAACGTCGTTGCAAGATGGTCCTTAAGTCGTAGCACAACGACTTATCCTGGTTTATTATTATGATATTATTACGTTACTATTATAGTGCTAGCACGTAGATCGATGGGGGAAAATGGCAAGGACCGTGGTACGAAAATGAGTACGCGAGAGGAAGGAAAAAGGAGAATGCGTCTAGGACGTTCCTTCGATCAAAGTCGACGTCCTCGACCCATCTGTACACCTATTTACACGCTCGAGATTCGTCGATACACGTCCCTGATCCCTTTTCCCTACCGCCCGTCCTTTAACCCTCTCCTGTTTCACACGCCTGGATCAACAGGATTCATTCGCGCACACCGTGTCCTCGAGTTCGGAATCGGGTAACCTTGCACCAACTGTGCCACCGATTCACGTCAGCTGATCACACAGCGACCGAAGTTCTCCCGACACACGGCAAAAGTTCGCTCGATTATTCCCCTTCGTTCGTCGACACTCTCAGTTTCCAGCCACGAAGCACACGTCCCTCCGTAATTTCGCGAGATCTCGACCAGTAGCGAAGATCACGGTCTCCCTTGTCACGCTGCTAGCTTCTCCATCGAGCTTGACATCCACCACGCGTTCTCCTTCGACTCATTTCCCATGAGAAGCGCCACTCGACGATCGTCGATCGTTATCGCTCGACCCTGAGATTCTTTTCCTCCGAATCTCAGAGCAACGTGGACTTTTTCTCTATCATCGGGATGGATCGCTTCGAGCTTCACTTTGGAATATTCTTCGACAAAAGACTTGCAAACCGGAGGAGCAACGATCTTCGAATTGCCCTTACGTTTCTACCACGTCGTCGTTTCCGCTTGGCCCGTCACGAGGTCTACCGTCGCACGCACGATCCTCGCGGGTTCCTCTTGGAATCACACACGATGAAACACGCGCGGGAAACTCGAGCTTGCGACTCGACGAAGTTCAAGGATAGTTCGAAAAAGACGATTACACGACGATGGAACGATCGAGCGCGGGACACCACTTGTCGGAGACGAGATTCAAAACGACGAAGGGGAAAAACTATCTTTCGACGTTCGAAACTTCCAGCTAAAATAAACGATAAAAGCGGTAACGAACGTGGCTCTGATCGTGTCTCGTACGATAGATTCGATTTAGCGAGTATCAGAATCGAGCGAATCCTCTCTCCTCGTGGTCCTTGAACGGCTGATGCGTGCGTGCGTACGTGCAGACACCTCGAGGTTGTCTCGTGGATGTTTGGGAACGCACTGCAGCCGCGAGGGACGAGCCAGGAACTCGGACTCCCTCTCGTGTCGTTCGCTGGATAGAGACTCTCCTCGCAGGATCGAGGCGGGCGTGCGACGAAGAAAGTTCGTGGAGAGGGATGGAGCGAGAAAGAACGAGAGCGACTGGTGTGCATGTGCACGTGTAACTCGGTCCACACCGACGTTCAAGCCGCGTGTCCGTGAATTCTCCGCACTCTGTCTATGTTTGTGAACGTGTGTGCATGTATGTGTGTGCACGCGCGGGTGTGCACGCTATCGTATAGGTGAGAGGACGCGGCCGCGCGCGCGCGCCTCTACGTGCACGCGAGAGAGCGAGCGAGAGGGAGAGAGAGAGGTTGGCTAGCTCACTGGAGGCTGACTGGTGGCCCGACCGACCGGTCCGTCCGTCGGTACCAGCGTCGGGGCGCCGTCTGACGGAGTTGCGAGAGCTGCGGCGCAAGCGTCGGGACGCCGCCAGCACCCGACCGACGCGGCCCGACAGTCGACTTTGGACCATCGACCGATCGGTCCGTTGGCGAAAAAATACGCCTGTTCTCCTTATTCTGATAGCGTAGCTTGCCCTTCTCTTTGCGATCTTATCTATGATATTTTTACGTTTGTGCAGCTTTTAAGCAAGAAAAAGGTAGGGAGATTTCCTAGAGTCGGTTAGCAATTATTCGATCGATCGAAGATGATAAATCTCTTTCCTATAAACCCAATAGGCGAAATGGCAACCAGTTGCCAGTTCCCATTGTTCGCCAGATCGATTTGCCCGAATCTCAGATTAGATCTGATCAATTGAACCATCCGGGTCATTGGAAGATGCGTTCCCACCAGGCCTACCGTTCCAATTGCCTAGCAGACTGTAATCCATTGCGTGTTGATCGATTGTCCGCTCCGCTTCATAGATCGTGATCATGACACTAGCAGCAGGATATTTAATATTTCAATTAACTTTGAACTATCCAATTAGACTACTCGCTAATGGATAGCTTAGATATAATAAAGCCGGATATAATTACCAAACCAGGCCAAGTTCAGCGGAAAACTCCGCCAGCTATTCCAAACATCCCCCGTCCAATCCTCTTCTATATCCGAACCATTCAGCCGAGCCGAATTTGGGTCCAGATTTATCCAAGTAATCCAGCGAGCAGCTGGAAGCGTCCACCCTCAACCCCCGGGCTTAATATTCGAAATAGCCGTCCCCTCTAGCTATCCCTGCCGCCACTTAATTGTTCACGTTGCTCCCTAGATCGTGAAGTTCACGCGTTGCTTTCCGCCGCGATAACAAACTCCCCGGGGAAGATTCACCTCTGCTGGAAGCTCTGGTCGAGGGAAAACGAGAAGCAAAAGAGGGGGGCGGCAGTGAGCGGCCGAAGCCGCGTCCACTAAAGCCGGCGTCCATTTGCTGGGATCGTAAATTAGGCGACCACAACTTGATAGTCGCCTTTAGAACATCGAGCCACCGGATCGGGAATATATTATGTTGCTCTCTAGCTGGCTGCTTGTTACCAGCCCTAGGGTATATTCATGAACGTGCAACTACCGCAATAAGACAAGGAGAAGAGCTCGACGATCAGCAATTCAGGCGTCAGATCGCGATACGCTGATTACGATACCGACATCGCTGTAGCGAAACGTTAATCGGTTGATCAAAGTCGTTGATGGCCGACGTCAACAATCGGCCTCTTCCTCTCTTCGATTCGTTCTCGTTTACCACGACTGGATCGCGGCTTTAAAGGTGATACTACCAAAGAAGCCATTATGGGTGTGGTGTTTTTCTATGGCTTTAAAAGAGATAGAATAAGAATAGAGGTAGCAGTTTAAAGGACGAAATTGGCTGATCGGGTATTCTCTTTTAAAGTTAGTCCCCGAAATGAAGATTTAAGAATGCATAGAATATTTATTGGAAACGCTCTCGGTGGACGTTGAGGCTCGATCTCGGTAACTGTCGGACGGCAGTGTGTTTGAGAATTCGTTATGAGTCAAGGGAAATTTTAACGAACCTATCTTCGGGTCTTATTCGTAAATCGGCCCGCGTTTTCCAGCACTATGGCGGCTGGACGGTAGCAATAAAAATTTCATTAAACGGTTCCCGGTATGTTCTCAGGTTACGATACTTTTCCGATGCTTTATTAAATTTTTATCGAACTATCGGCCCGGATCGAAGCCACCTCGCTCTCTTTGTTACGTGAGCCAGCAGCCAACGATCCAGATATTTGCACGTACATATTCTTCGCTTAATCGCCACGTGGGATGCGATAAGCTTCCAGGTGAAATTAATTCGTGCGTCCCTCTAATAAAATCCTCGTCATTATACGGAGAGCTCGAATGTCCAACGTAATAAAAATGTGATCCGCGGGCTTGCAAACATTTTTCAACGTGTCGATACGACGACGAAATCGTATTAAAAAGGGACAGTTATTAATTAAAATGGACAGCCGGAACGTGAGATAAAAATCGCGCTTCGGGCAAACTTTGATCCTATTTTGCTCACGTTTTCTATCGGTCTAACAAATGTTGAAGTTTCCATTAATAATAGTAAAACAAATAGGTTAAGTTTCGCCTTTCCTATATCCCTAACCGATGATTCGTGACCGTGAACCGTATTTACGACTGAGCCTACCGCGCGTGTTGCTACGGGTCATACGTTGGTGACCGCTTTTCCGAACTGGGAGGGAGTAGTTTAGAAATTATATGCCACTTCGACAACTCGGCAACCTTATAAGCGACCGTGGAACTTGTTGGAAGAAGCAAGAACGGGACATTACCAACGCAGATTCGTCGTTTGAAGTTCGACGGTTGGAAGTTGCGATCGTTTGGAATCTTCCTGGAGGCGAGGAACCGATAACTTGGAGTTCGATAACTTGACGATCCGCTATCCCGCGTCGCGAGACGTCGAAAAAGGAAAGAAATTACGGGGGGAAGGAGGAAGGGAGCCGAGGCGGGACGATGAGCTGTTCCCTGCGAAAGTCGAACATGGACAAACGTGTAATTGAAAGTGGCACGGAAGCAATTTCCGACAAAGCGATGAATAATTCAAAATAAAGGGACGTAAAGAAAGGAATCCAGCCGTTCCTGTGTAAAATAATTCAATCGGAATATATTACCCGGGCCATGGCATTAATTCGCGGGAGTAGCGAGAAGCCTCCGGATAGAATTAACTTTATAACCGACTTTTTCTTTAAGGGAAAAGAAAAACCCAGAGGCAATAATTGATAGAGTGACGACACGACGTCGTTCTCGTTTTTCTTTCTTAATTTCTTTCTTTTTTTTTTTTCTTTTTTTAATGGAATGTATTATTTCGAATTTCGAGAGCACGGAGAATCTACTTGTTGCTTATTAAAACCTCTAAACGTAATTTAACACGTTTGCATCGGGCCGAAAGTTTTCAGGAACGTCGAAAAATTAGCCGTTACGCTCGTTCACAATACAGCCTTCTGTGTGCGGAAAAGAAAACTGTGTCACACAGGGAGCGAGGCAGAAGAGCGAGAGGACACACGGCACGGTGAGGAGAATTCTCGAGCTCGAAATTTCCAACGGTGGCTATCGCGGCCGACCTTCGAACGCCCAGGGCCGCGTCTCTCGTTTTCACCCTCCCTCTCTTGCTCTCTGTGTATCCATAAGGCAGACGTCCTCGGTTCCTTTGACGACGCCGCGTCAACGCTGCCATCCCCATCCACACCCGCGAGCTGCTCTCATTCTCTCCGTCTGTCTCTTTGCCGAAAGTTTGCCGTCGGTAAGTTCGGCATATTGTCGTAACTCCGACGTGCAGGCTTCTCCTCTGTTTCCGTGTATAGGACACGTATTGGTGCGCAGTGTGTACGTGTATCAGCATTGTTCCCGTCCGGAGAACATGCACGGAGAAACTAGTTAGCAACTCCTTCGTTTTGGGAAGAGATACGGGGCCACCTCGCGACCACCATCGAATTCGACCAGCATTGTCTGTCAACGTGCACGAGAAGCGATCATTGCGATTTACCTAGTCCGATGTTATCTACTGTATATAATTCGAGTTCTAGAGGAACAACGAAGGAGATCATGTCCTGGATTAGGTCAGACAGTAAACTCGGACACGAGGATTTCTTGCGGATTATGATAACATGAATGCCGTTTTTTGGTTAGTTAATCAGGATGTTTTTAGAATAACTTAACGAAGTTAAATTCTAGATGTTCCGCGTATTATGTACGGTATTAATAAAAGATTGTAAATGAAATATCGATCTACGAACAACTTCGGAGATTTAAAATTCTTCCACAAAATGTAAACAGTCCAAGGAGCAGTTACATCAATAGTTGCCGCCGCTTGATACTTCAATTTGCGATAACGTTATCATCTAGTATATTTATAGCGATGGGTAGTTACAGAACCTTAAAGAATTGTGTTTTTCAATATGCATCTCTTTGATACTGAATGTAGAAAGATTTTCATATGTTAAATGTAAAAGGCAGATGACGATCGCAGGAAGCTTTTTCCACCTATCCGTGAAGAGTTAATCTGATAGCGAAGATCAAGAGGGTTAATATTTACGTCAATCCGAATGGAGATCGATAGAGAAACGTGCGATTACGGGAGACAGGAAAGGTGTTGGATAAATGTTTGTCGAATTACTCGACCTGGTGATAAGACATGGATGTTTGAAGAGGTAACCAAAGAAGAGAAGATTATTCTGAAATCTAGAAGAATCTTTCCGAGCAATTTCAAAGCAATTTCCTATATTCGAAATTTCTTTGGTGGAGTATACCGACATACTTCGACATACTTCTCACCAAGATATTTCATCGCTGCCGGTGAACTTTGAAACCGTTTCACTGTTTCCAACGGAGGGCGATGCGCATTGACTTTGTAATTTGCTCGTCGCTACCACGTTCCCAAAGTTAACGCGATCGAAGCGCTTGCGATTTCTAGGATGTTTACGCGATCCGTTTAATCGGCGTTAAAACCCTTTGTTCCGCTCCTCGAACTCGTCAGGATTTCGATATCACGCTGGATGCAAATGTTTCTACGGATCGACAAAGGGAAACTTGCCTGCATTAGGCTCTTTCCACGGCGCAATAACTCGGCCGATAAAGCTTCGTTTACGAGGTCCACGCGAGAGTGATTGCCAAGGAACTACGAGTTCCTATTATTTATTGATGGCACGTAAAAAGAAAAGAATAGAAAAGAATAGAAAAAGAAGAAAGAAGCGTTATCCGAACTGTGATAAATTTCGTCGTCTAAGGGTCCTTTTACGAGGTCAGTCGCCGTAAAATTACGCATTGAAATTAGCTCGGAGATTTGCTTAAAATTAGCCACGCGAGCTCTCTGGTATCGGGCCCAGCTAACAATAAGTGGAGTGCATAAAAACTCTTCGTGGGGAAGGTTCGTGAACTCTAGCGCGAGACTTTGCGTGCAAGGTAGAAAAGAAAAGGAATCCTGCTGCTAGATTCTATTGGAAGGAATCGTATTTCCATCATGAATCATTCTCGAATATTTCATGAAGAATCTTCCTGTATATCGTGTTTCGAATTACTTTTGCCGTAATGCAGACTCGATGAAGATTCTTTTACCTTCATCCGTAATTGCATTCGCCGTTATATGAAGTCGGTAAAGGATTATAGAGATTGGTGGAAATGTTTCTGACCACAAGGTGGAACGACTCTCCGTACTCGATTATGCTTTTTCGAGAAGGCCTTTCGGTATCATCCATTTCGCATCGAGAGGTTAATCTATTTACTAAAATCTACCTAATTAATCAAGGGGGTAAATTTGATTCAGAAACGAGATCTAGCTGGAAACTGGATGTAGTATGTAACGCGGCAATAATTTCCACGAAGTATGGCGATTCGAACGAACACATTTCAATGTGCGTAAACAACATTTCATCTCCGTGATTTCCATCAATGAAAATTTTCCACGATAACGCGGAACGTCACAATTACGATGAATACCGGAGAATTATTGTATGTTCTGTTCGCGACCGTTCGACTTGGTCAATAACGGGTAAATGACTAATACGACGAAGCGTACATAGTCATAACGCAAACAGGAAACGTAATGCTCGTATACGTATACGTCGTATTACGTATTGTTACGGTAACAGCAGCGGAGAAGGCGGTAAGGGAACGAAGACGATACGCAATCCACGCGTCTGTTGTCTCTGTTCAACTACAATTCTCCATCGTCCGTCGAATCTATCTCATTCACCATACATTAAGTTTCCGATTCTCTTACAGTATCATTCTTAGGTATTGGGACATGTCAACTTATTTGCAACAACAGCAATTATGTTCTTACAGAATTCACAAAAAGTAAATTTTAATTAATTGGTATTTTTTTATCAAATTTCATATTAAAAATAACGCGCCGGATAACACTTTTCTTACAATGCTTTAAATTTTAGGGATGTATGTAAACTTTTGCTCCCGACTGTATATACGAATCAAAGAATCATAAATCTTCTGAGAATTTTTTATTTCGACCATCTCTACTACTTCATCATCAATCATCATCGTGCTGTTCTTGGAAAGCTGTTACGTTTGTAATTCTTCTCGGAGAATGTATTAGACGATTCTATCACTTGTATTTAAGATAGGTATCCATCAGTTCTTAGAATCGTGATAAATACAAATTGTTCGCTTAGTAACGATTATGATGAAAGAGGAACAAAGATCGGAGGAAGTAAAATTCTGGAAGAACTGTTGAAAGTAAGTGCAACAATTTTCGCGTCGTTTCGAAGAATGGCTCCCTTTCCCGTTATTCGATTCGCGACTATAAACCTCGGTTTGTGTATCGTGGCATCGTAAAACATCAGATACGTTTCACTGGCTGACGGTGCACACATAAATCGTTCGTTCTGTAGTCTATGAAAATCCAAGAAATCTTCGGGCAATCACGTAAAAGTAAGGAACACGCGGTAGTAAAAAGGTTATGTTTCGCGTGTACAATACCATCGGTGTGTCTGAGACGAAATTAGTTAAGGGATAAGGGTTGAACGTATTCGTTATATCAGCACGCAGAAACATTTCGAACGAGGCGCTCTAAAACTCTACGTTCCATCCATTTTCTTCTTTGTATTTCGATAACCGAAACCCGATAGAATTCTTTTCTTACGCCGCTAATGGATCGCTCAAATTTTCAGCGGTACGAGAAATTGTTTGAAATATTCCAAGGGGAATCGGCGGTCTAGTAAATATACGATATAATGGGGAAAAACGCGGACTCGCTGGCCGTTTGTTAATTTCCTGTTTGTGGGGGGCGTCCTTGGGGAACCTGTGGACGAATGAAATTACTCTGGCCGTGAAGCATTGCCACCAGCTGCCTCGAGTGCTGCTTTTTAACATAACGAATATTTAAAGGTTCGAATAACGAGCTGGGTACAAGCACGCAGGACGAGCTCGAAACCAATTTTTAGAAAGCACCGATAATTTTCTCCTATCTGGAAATCGACTCGTAACTCGATGTAATTTTCGTTGATATCGTGTAGATAGCTACCAGGTTCTTTTCCGGAAAATAGATTAACAACAGTCGGTTCCGAACGAGCCGCAGATACTTGTGGCGATTTTAGTTCGCAGAGTCCATTTTGGGAGGAAGTTACTTTGCCGTTTTAGCTTGACCCTTTCTCATTCTCTCTCTCACTCTCCCGATCTTTCTGCGCTAGCAACCTTCACGACTCGATCTAAATCGATCTAACATTCCACCCTGCGGATACGTCGAATGGTTTATGGTAGACCTCGGGGCTTCAAACATTTCCTTCAGCTTCCAACGTGATGTGTCCAGGCGACCGTCGAACCGCACTCGTGTGCACTTTTCCACGATTTTCCATCGAGTTTCTACGTGTCGGAATTTTGGGAACGCTGGTCTACGGAATTTCGCACCGCGCTGAGATATACGTGAATTCGGTTTTCATTTTGGTCTGCAGAACGCTATGCAGTTGCTGATTACAGAATTCCGAAGCTGAATTAATATTTTGTTATTACAGAGAAGTTTTTCAATATTTTTGAACGGTGAAACATTTTTAACAGTTGGTTTGTGGGTTCTATTGAATTTTGTTCCAAAGCGGTAGTCGAATAAATTACCTACGGTTCCAAATGTAACTCTGCTAATAACGTTCCCTATTCTTCAGTCATACAGTCAAAGAGAGTATTTCGATTTACTGCAAGACGGTTTATTTTCCGCTATCTCGCTAAAAAGTTCTTGCTCAAGATTTCTGCTTCGCCGTCCCAAGATCTGAATCATTTTATACCACCAGGACCATTATTTATCGTGACGCAAGTGTATTGTTAAATTTTCTTTCAACCTCTCCGCTCTTCTAACGGAAGTGGCAGTATTCTCGGTCGCAGAGGACGCGGGTCACCGGAAATAATGCTTTAAACCGATAGTATCTTCAACTTCCCGTGTCTCGGAACCCATGTGGAGCGGTTCAAAAAATTACGTCCGACAAATCAACTCATTCCTTTCCCTTCGATCGAATCTTTCACCCCCTAAAATTCGCCATATTTCTTTGCCTTGCTATTCACCTTAATTCTGCTCCGATATATACATTCTGTATGTCCAAATCTTCTAGCGTTTTAACAAAATGTTCAACATTATCAACGCACCAATAACGATTCTTTCCTTCAATTTATATAGATTTCTTAGATTTTATGTTTTTAGCGAAATTCATAAAAACATAAATTCGCTTAAACGCGCACAATCTATTAATAATTTTTCACGCTACACCTAGCAACACGCAGCATGATTAGAAACAAACTGAAGATCTTCACGTTGAACATCGAACAGGATACCATATTTGCCCAATTTTCCCGATACTAAGAGGCATAAGTGGGGGTTGCTCGCGGAACAGAACCAAAGGAAAAAGGCGATGCAGCGAATCGTGAGGCAAGCAAGGAGAAGACAAGGCGCTTTTTAAGCGCTCGCAGGGCAAGTTGGCTGAAGAGAGCGAGGGGTGCGGACCTGGAGGTGATGGACGCGCACCGGTCGTCTGACACGACCCCTTTTCCACGTGTTGCTCGCCTCTTCGTCGTCCCAGTGTACCGGCAGAGTGCTGCTAACGAGGACCCCGCCCTTGTGACGTCATACTGAGTCGCGCTTGCGTGTGCGTGACCGTACATGCAACCGTGTACTCACGCACACTCGAGCGAGCACTCGAGCGAACACTGCGTGCGCGAACACGCATGCACGCCACGAAACTAGTGTGCGTCATACCCTCACCCCCTTCGCTCGACTCGCTTGATTTCTTTACGCCGACTTTTTCCACGACCCTCCGCATCCCGGTGTTCTCCTCCCTCCTCCGTCTTTTTTCCTCCATCGTTTAGTTCACCATGCTCACCCCTCTTTTTCTTCCTTCCACATTTTCTTCTCCTCGCCCTTCTTTTAACTTTATTTTCGTGACGTCTGCGGTCGGATGAATACATAGGGAACCATGTCTTTTTGCATTCGTTCTTCCCTCCAGATTTATTCGAATTGTTAAGCTGTTTGGCTATCTGTAGGTCTCATCAGTGAAACGACTGCCGCTTACAAAGTAAGCAAGAAACACGAAACTGTTGATACTAATTGGATTGTACGAAGCCGGCTTGCACTAAGAGAATCGGAGAGAGTTAACAATTATGAATTTATATTTTGTTTCCGCGACAAAAGTATCGCTTTAACGTCTTTAAACATCGACATTTGTCATGCTTTTATCATATGTTCGGAATAACTCTTGTCCTTAAATATTTCTACCTACGTTCTCTACCACCTACAGGCACGTCGCAGCCCTTATTTTCTCATTTACCCTTCGTCTTTCCATTCCACCCTCCGAGTGCCGTGTGTTCGAACCGACATCGTTTATCCGACCTTCTTCTCTTTTCAACTTCGCTGACACATACAAGCAGGTTGACGTGTATGCACAGTTGGACAGGGGTGGGCAGGAAAAATAGCGAAAACAGTGGATGGGGAAACGAAGCGTTGAGAGACAAATGGAGAAGAAAGCGAGAAAGCACGCGAGGCAGGAAAATAGAAAGAACACACGAGGTCACGAGGGAAGAAGTAGAAGGCCAGTTTGCCTCGCCATGGAGGGCGCGAGGGGGTGTATCGACCTCTACCAGATTCTACCCTAACCATGAGCGGGGTGGAGGGTGGCGGCATCGTAGTAATGGTGAAAACGATGGTAGGGGTGTGGTGACGTCATGAATATGCGAAAGAAAGAGAGAAAAGGACGCGAGGGGCGAGGAGCGAAGTTTGCAGAGTAGGCCGACGCATACACACGCGTTCCGGCCACGTCGGTGGGACTTGTATCTCGAGCATCTGCTGACGCGATTCTCGATCCGTCCAATCGATTTACGATCGCGCTATTTCTCTCTCTCTCTTTCTCTCCTGTTCCTTACCGTACTACGCTCGTGAATCGGAGAACTCTTGATTGCTGTTTGATTATTGAAACTCACCGGCCTGCTAGTTGGTGCCGACACATTTTCTGAACATCCGAGGACAGGGCTAACGTCATTGACCGATGACGTCGAGACGTCAACAAGATCTATCATTTGTGAAACATAGATCTGTACGTGTGTTTGTATGCGAATACATGGGGACTGTCTGAGTTTAGGTTTACAATGATCATTCAAATGATCAGGTCATTGGAACAGTTGAAAACTCAAGACGCATTGACCTAAGCCTAACGCTTAGTATTAGTCAATTCACACGTTACAGGTTGTGAAATTCCGTTGCACAAGCAGCTTTTGCAATTTTATAAATTACAGATTACGTCGCTAATATTACTTCGTTCCGCTACACTGTTATATGCAATTTAGAGACGCAAAGTATGACAAGCGACTGACGTGTATCTTGTGCAATCTACTTATGCAATTTTATTTGTTTCGTTGATCCTATTGTGTAGGTATTTACTAGTGAATTTATAGCTGTAACGTGTAAATTGTAAAATTTCACTAACAATATTAGTTCGAGCAAGCAAGATCCACTTAGCAACAAGATCCGTGACGAACGATCTTTGACAATGATTTAAGATTTTTTTGGAAGAGACTGCCTGGGGATGGTTTGGTAATAAAGACGGGGATAAAAGAAAGCCACCCTTTCAGATTAAGGAACCCGGTCGATTTCATCGTTCCACAGAGCTAGCTCGCGCGAAAAGAACTACATAGTCATTTGTAATTGTCATTTTCCGTTTGATATTGACTCGGAACGTTGAAACCCGTTTATTAGAAACGTATTATTTTCGAGCTGCTTGATGACTGGCAGCTCTCTTAATCAGCACCAGCAGGCATCGCGTCGCGGCTGCTAATTCAATTCTTTCCTGGAAGGAAACTTCGAGCAACCCTCTCACCGCTAGTACAGTAATACTGAAACGCTTCCGGAAATGTATTCTGTATTTCCCTCCGTGCAAATGCATTTCGGTTCCTTTGCACTCAGCTCTGGGAATTACGCGAGACATCGAGTGCGCGCCTGCTCGAATCAAACTGGTCGAAAGAATAACGCAGCGGCTAATGGGAAGCTCATTGTTGAACTAGCTGAAAGCTGCATCCGCGAATTGGCTATAATTAGATGACCACTCGCGGTCCATCTGCCGCAGGACAAACAATTCCACCCTAGTATGCAAGTAGACTCGATCAATGCTTCTGTTGCGGCGATGGTTTGACCGAATGATAGCAATTTGATGATTCTGAAGATGTTTCACCAACAGGAACACGATCGAGTTCGTTGAATTTTTCTTAACACATTTACGGCGGGCAACATGTATGAGGGACCTTGACTGGCAGTAATTATAATAGTGTACAAGCTGCGCAAAAATGATTGTAAAATGAAACAGGTGTTTGCAGAACATTGAGAAGAAACAGAGATATGGCAAAGTGTTTAAGAAATATAAATTTAAAGAAGAATGCAACAGGATTCTGCAGAAGAACGAGAACCTACCCCCAAAAAAAAAATTTTTTTTCAAATATCCTTTCCTTCGTCGAGATCGATTCTCGGTAGTGACGCACAAAAGTATTCTAACGTGTCGAGTCTAGGGAAACGTTTCTCGATTACCTTCTTTCAATGCGAGAAGTGTCTGTTCGTAACTCGTTTTCTCTACGATCGAGATTTCCTCTGTGACTGACATTCAGTAAAAACACGGCCAATAGACACTACTCGTCGCAGCGTTTGGAAATTTGGTGGCAGTTGCACCGAAGAGGGAAAATTATCCTTTTTGGAAATGAAAATCGTGTTACGCCACTAGTAAGAGACTTGCCAATACTTTTAAGCCGACGTGATGTCTGGTGACTGACGCCGTCTCCGCGGGACGTTTCGCGGCCTCTTTTCTGGCCTGTAGCTTTCGCGGATATTCATGAGCAGCAACGTCGAGTGTCCCAGGAGCTCGGTAAAGAATCGACGCGGGATTGTTAGAGATTGTTCTCCGTTTGACAAGCCCTGTCAGCGCCCGAATCGACCGACCGCTGGCGAGATTACGGCGCACATCCGATATAAAGAAGTTGTCTGCCGAGCCGAGTGACGAGACAAGACATTTTGGAACGTGTTGGCGTTAAAATGTGCTGATACATCGTCGAAGAAGGGTGTTGAAGGACATACAATGCCGGTCATAAGTATTAGAACACCCTGTCGTTATATTTATTGGAAAACTCTAACAAATTTTACTTTATTTAATATTTTGCATAAGGCGAATATAATGTACAAGTAATAAATTTATAAGAACTGGATGAAAATATAATATATATACAGTGAAACAACTAAACAACAGAAAAGTATTTAATTCTTAGAAGATCAGTAGCTATCCTAACACTTATAGTTATCAGTGTAGATATCTTGTGCTCTGCAGAGTCGCCACAGGATAATGTGCTGAAACAGAAAAATTCCAAATCTGACACTTCCACAGCCTGGCATTGTAGAATTTTTGGAATGAAGGCTCCCCTGTGTATGAGTCGCATCTTTGAGGAAACTGTGCTTCGACATTGTGCCAACATGGCAGCTAGCTTCATCAGGAGTTGATTGACATCAGTATATCAGTCAATTTCTGACGGAGCTAACTACAGTGCTAGCAAAGCGTCGAAACACATGTTCCTCAAGAACATGACAAAAGTGCTGCAACCTCCTAGCGTTGATCTCTTTTGTGTGTAGATCGTTGCTGTAAGATATTCACGAATAAAACGAATCGGCCACGCGGATCGATCGCCGTCGAAGGAATTGAATTGCTAATTCGACCAATTATTCTCTTCGGTTGTTGGTCATGTAAAATTGAAACCGTTCACACGTAGCCGTCGATCGGCCATGAAACGAATTGGTCTCGTCTTCGGCTGTGGCATAAACCGTAGCCGACGCATTCGAGGGAAAATAGGAGAAAATAAAATACAAACAAACGGCTGCGAAACAAATTCTCCGACGAACTTCCATAAAAAGTTTATTACGTCGTATAGCCTTAAATGATCCGGAAATTTTGACATCGTTGCGCGTTTTACGAGATTTTTACGCGACTGCGTTTCGTGCGACAAGTAGAACCAGCAGACAGCGCAATGAAAAACCGTTCGAGGAAAACGAAAGGAGCGTTTCATGAACGGCAATTTCCAGCTTCCTTCGACGCGTTCCTCGCGAAATTGACGCTTCTGCCTCTCGCGTGGCATTCAACGATGGAACGCGCGCGCCTGTAAATAGAGAGAACGCCGTTACCTAATTATCCGTAAAGTTTATCCATCGATCATGCCTGCTCACCTGTCATAAGCAGCACCCGAGGCGACTCCCGTCCCGCTTTCCAAATTTAGAAAAAATTCCCTGTCGAATGCCTCGAAGTACGCGCCACGTTACGGAACTCACTTACTCGAATCTGTTCTTCTTCGTTGTCCCTTCTTTCGAAGAGTCGACACGTTCAAAAAGGGTGCGGGAGCAGCTGTCGAATTCCGTTTTCGAGGAATAACTTTCCTTTCCTTTGAATACCTCTTCCAGACGAAGAAACTTCCATAAAGACATGGAAAATTAAAACTGAACAGAAACGATCTTCCCCTCCCTCGAGTGAAAATTTCTGGACTTCTGAGAATTGTCCTTTGACACTGTGCATAAGAATTCACCTTGGATCTTAGCTGATGCTGGTGTCTTGACAGAAGAGCGAAGTAAACTTCTCTAGAGAAGAAGATAAATATTATTCAAATCTTATGAATGAAAAGACGGGAGGCAGCTAAAAGAGCAACGGTAAGATAAGTAACATTTTCGGAAGTATTTTTATAAAATAACGAAGACGAGTATTGCGTCTATGTAAAACAACGTTGACATTATATACAAAACTTATAATATGAAAAATTTTTCCTATAAGATCGATCTCCGACTACTACTACAAGTTGGGAATCGAAGGTCAAGAACACGAGCTCGATGGCTGAGTAGGTACGGTTCTTGTCTACTGTGTGTTAGGTTCGAGTTCGATCCCCGATGGTTGTTCGGTTTTATTTCATCTGATTTTTCATTTCTCAAAAATTAATTACACCATGAATTCATTCTTCTCTACGGTCGACTAATGGATTTTCCACTTTGAAAGTTAAATTTTAAAAGATATTCATCGCAGAAGAGAAAAGAGGAGGAGTATTATAAATGGTGTGTAAAAGGTAGTAAATATCCGTGTGCGTAGGCGTCCATTTAGTTTGCTGACGAATAATGTCAATAATTGATAATACTTATTCTATATGAAATGACGGGTGGAAGAAGAGACACTGCTTATCGGAGGAGAGAGATAATACAACCCGTATCTTTTTACTATCTATTC
Source organism: Bombus affinis (assembly GCF_024516045.1). Lineage (NCBI taxonomy): Eukaryota > Metazoa > Arthropoda > Insecta > Hymenoptera > Apidae > Bombus > Bombus affinis. Next base: position 3,214,396 of record NC_066357.1, on the reverse strand, counting down.
CTACACTTCACAAGTTTACGAGTGTGCAATGATGCATATCAATAGAGATGTCCGAGATCTAATCTCACACGTGCATCATAAATTCTGATGTAGCGCATATATGCAACAGGAGAATGTGTATGCAGGTGGTAGCATATGTGACTAAAATAACTGTTATCGCAAAGGAGGAGGAATAATGACTATAATCAAAGTAATTCGCCCGTATTGTCACCTGCTGTGCCCAATTGCTATCGTTACGTTGAATGACCAGATTATAGTAATGATCGAGATAGATGATTAGATTAATATAATCTTCGCGGAATCTGCGAATAAGATATGATTGCAATGATTGATTTGACGCAGTGTAAGGCAACTGATAACTCAAACAAGTACTGTGAACAGTTGATCTTTAAAAATTCACGATAGTAATATAACAAAAGAAAATAATCTTTGATTCGAGAAAATGTTTGATTTTTAGACTTCAAACGAATTATGTGTTATCATTTGTTAATTTGCTTTCCAACAAAAATACCACGTTCTCCCTTACACAAGTACATAATTCATCCAGAATATTTTTCTCGAATTATTATTCCATAATTCAAGCCAGAAGGCTACTACGAAATTCGTCCGGGTCCTCGAGGTTTTTTTACCCTTTCACATGGATGTCTTTTGAACGCACGACAACGTCCGTCGGTTTCCGGGGAGCATCACGATGTCCGGCACAGGCATTTATTATACGGGCGAGCGACTGGACCGAATGGGTGCCAATTTTCTGTACGGATGCGAATCGGAGGACCTTGTTTGGCGCATCGTCTGCCGAGAGGAAGGACGTGCGCCTCTGCGCGTGATATTTCGAGAACCTCCAAGAGATTGCTATCCATAAATCAGACAAGGGAATTTTTTTCTTCCCCTTCTACCTCTGTGTTTCTCGGTCAGTTTATCTGACCGCGAATTTTCCTGTTTCCCTTTCACTCCCTGCTCTATTTCTAGCCGACTTGTACATCTTTCCTTCGAGTCTCACGCAAATGGGGTATGGCTGGAAGTTGATGCGAGTTACCAACGAAGAAGATATATTTGTTCGAAATAATGCGCCATAAATTCGCGGAGAGTTTAATGTACCATCGCCGGACGATGCGAGGGAAGCATCCGCGATAAATCAGCTTTTCGTCTGTGTGTGCACGCGTAAGAGGGTGGAACTGGGTCGACTTGCGTTTCGTCATCGTTAACGGTGTCATTCTCGTCCCGACGTCGTGGCCGCTTTTAGCGTTTATCGGTGAATCGGAGAGACTCAGCTGTATCGGGAACAATGAATCCCTGGTTTTGCGCTTTGCGTTTCCTCTAACAGTATCCAGCTGGCGCATAAATATTCACCATTCGTGCCGGTGAGCTTCCGAAACGTAGCCTTCGAAGGAAAAACTTGGTCCTTTGTATCATCGAACTGATTCGTTCTAGCTATAGTCTCCAGTTCCTGTATATCCCGAACATCAACCACAGTATTTTATTTCAAAAGTATCGAATTCCCAAAGGCGGGCATAAATATACGATGGATTCAAGACTGACAGCTTTTCCATTTATTTAACAAAGGACTCTGGATCTTGACGTAGATAGAAAACGTCATAGCGGTCACTAAATCACCCTTTCTCTACTAAAAGACGTATAAACGCACTTTTCCAATAGGAAAGTTCATATCGTATTGTACACTGACAAAGGTATATGAACCATAAAAATGAACCTATAAAAAATGGATACATAAAAAGTGTTGAATACACCTCTAGCAAGTGTAATTTTCATATGTCATCAAACGCAATATGGTGCTAAAGATAATTCACACACATGTATATATATATATATAATATATACATTTTTAAATTCGTTTCAAACTTTAACAATATAATCACCGTAACAGTGTTAATGAAATTTTAAAATATTTCGTGTAACGCGCGCAACATATTTATGAAAGGTGATAAATACTTTCACGAACCTGTGCATATACTATCCACGCTGATTATTGTCTCCCTTGCAAAAAAACATACATCGAAGTCAGGAGGATTTCCACGCACAAAGCAAAATCACGCTGGCGGCAAGCGTTTTCGAGCCGCAACGGCCAATAACGAAGTGTTTTCCACGTGCGGTGATACAAACGTTCCCTCGAACACGCGGTGGCCCCGGGCGTAATCCCCGTTTCGCGTGTGCAATAGTGTGCATACAGACGGCCCGGAAATTACGGCGTAATCCTATTTTTGCACGCGTTACGTGTTAATCTTTACCAGGCACAGGGGAGCCGTTGCAATAAAGTATCCCCGTTCCTATTGGAATTCTCGCTCGTATTCCGCGCGTGTCGTAAATCAGCCCCGCGGACACTCTGCATCGCTCGCTCGCCCCTTGCGCCACGGCCATTCGTCGTTTGCTTTGAAAAAGTTGTACCTTGTTTCGTAGTTTCCTCTATGCTGCGTTGATGCACGCGTGTGCTTGCCTTTCTATCCAATTATTTTCTCTCCACCTCTCTGCGTTCGTTCACCAGGTATGATCGGGGGTTGGTCACCGACCAAGATTGACCTTCGGATTCCAATCGATCTGAGGAGTCTATCGTGACAGTACAGTTTTGGTTATTCATCCACGAATTCTCTCGTGGGACACTATCCGCGGGATACTTTACTATACCATCGCTGACGAACATCGGTCACATTGGATTTTCGGGATTTGTAGTCGAGATCGAGGGTGGATATGGCTGTTAAGAATCAGGATGAATTGGGTAAACTTGGCATGTTCTTTTCGACAAGTTTCTAACAGATACGGGCAGGATAGCCAGCAGTTAGTTTGCATAATAGCCTTTTTGTCGATGATCGAGAGTTTCCTCGTTGATAAGATCATTTACGGCGTTTGTGTATGTTTGAAACTCTGTATCGATTCACGAATTAGATCTCCAAGTGATTATTAGACGATGTCCGTTCGACAACGATGAAGCTACTTTAACAAAATATTCGAGCTATGGGGATTAGAAACTTTCTACATCGATATCTGTTAAGGAATCGATTCGTAACGCAAATTTCCGATCTTTCGGTTAGAAACTAGTTAATAGATTCGTTATTGGTACTTGAAGGTAAAAAATTATGGTAGCATCGAAAGAAAGAATAGTGCGGAAAACAAAAATGGGAGAAATTTAAATGAGGTAACAGGAAAATACAGCAAGAGGTGGGTAACAAAAGGCAAAGGAAAACAGATTGTAAAGTGCTAGGGAATGAGAATAAATGAGTAAAGGAGAATGAAACCAGGAAACCTTGCCTAGCAGAACAAATAAAAGGAATTAGAAATAAAAGAATGGAAATAATAAAACAAAGGTGAAAGTAAAGTAAGTATACAGTAATGAAATAGGAAACCGGTAGCTAGTTGGTAATGAATAAAAACGAGATGATAAGGCTACCTGAATAACAGCGAGAAATTAAAAGTGTGACTGCGTGTGTCCGAGAACCGAAATAATACGGAGTACTAAAATTAAGCCTACGAGGACTACGATAGAGAGAGGCAGAATCAGTGAGAAGGAATATTCTGGTGTAGCACGTGTTAAGAGGGATTCGTAGGGTTGTAAATTATGTCGGTAACAGAAACCACTCGATACATTTACTAGTACACTACAGGGTGGCTCCGTAAGTCTACGTGCTATCAATTATGATATACTAAATTTGTGTCTAATATATCATTTTCGCAAAAATTCTCTGCTTAAACGATTTCAAAATGAAAAAATATCGAGATACTTCTCAGGTATTTAAAATAAACATCTAACGTATATGGTTTTATTTGGATAAATGTTACTCTGTCTCTCTTTCGCACATCAATGGATGACTCAAATACAAAATAATCCAAGTCTGGATCCAATGCCATACCTCATAAAAAGATATGAAAGCAGGATTCAATCTGGCACGAATTTTCATCTTCTGCCTCTCGCTCCGAAGATTCTCAAAGAGTCGGCCATACCCTAAGACACACTGCGCAATAGGGAAGAACGCGGATACCACAATTCCGGCGCGGTTGGCTGTCGCCTGGCACGCGGCAGCGTAACACGTGCCGAGATTCGTTGAGGCTGGATACAATTCCGCTTTAAAGCTGGGCCTGATATGCACGCGGTATGTGTGGCAGGAACTAATCTTTGCTTTGGGCAGGAAATAGGTGGAGAAAGGGCGGATGTGGATTTTGGAATGGGGGAGGAATGGGGCTGATTCGAAAACGGTGACAATTGCAGAGTAAAGCGGGAGTCCCGACACGCGGCTGCCGGCCGAGAGAAACATTGGAATTCAGCGGCATGCACGAGCGCGTATGTTTGAATTAAATGCAAATGTAAACGCGGCGTAAGTTGGTGTACACCAGCCTCGTCGTGGATCCGCCGACGAAAGTGTCTGGCGCTTGGGCTGCCGCGCTTGTTCGTTCCGAGTGTTCCGTTACGTTTGTGTTCCCTCGACGACCACTCTATTCCGTGGCTCTTTCCTGAGCGCGCACGCTCTTTGTACAACAGCTTGTCTGTCTCTCCTCTTCTTGTTTTAACCGCGTTTACCGTTTATTGTTTCTTGAAAGTTACTTGTTTCGAGGACTCGCCGGACTTTGCTCGCCAACGTATAAAATTCTACGGAAGCTACAATGTTCAGAGATATATACGCGCGCGAAGCAAGAAAATTAGATACAGAGTCAGCTATTGTCACGGAGAATAATATTTTACGAGACATCCCCGCAAGTGTCAAAAGAACCAATTTATTGTTATTCCGGTTTCTTCTTTTTGGATACCGATTTATCGACAAAATTAACCAAAGCCATTCTTCTAGACTATTGTTCTTTTTGGAAATTCATCTACTGATAAAATTGACCGAGGATATTCCTCGAAGTTATTATTCTTCCCGGAGATTGATCTATTGGCAAATATGATACAAAGATAAGAGTAAGAAAAATTAAGAACAATTTTTTGGAAACAAATATCGCTGATGTACATACGCGTGTTTACACTCTTTTCACGACTTTACAAATAATGATATGAATAATTGTCTTTGATACAACAATTGCCTCTTTTACGGCAACATTTGCGCTTTCTCTTCTTTCAAATTCATGTTAGAAACCTGATGACCATTCGGAATATTCAAAGCTTCACGTATCCTTAGAAAATTCACCAGGATCATGAAGCTGGTCGGTATCGAAACTGCTTCTAATAAATATTCTATCCGCGTATAAATGTAATACCTGTGCCAGATATAATTCCAGAGACCTGCTGGTTTCCTGGAACAGGAAACGACGAGGCTCGGAAGAGGGCAGACCGATTATCCGGCGCATCTCGCCGAATTACGAAACACCACCGTGTACGTGCGCATAATTCATCGTTCTGCAAGCCAGCGCACCTGCGGATGACGATAGCGTGTGCGCGAACGCTCAGGCTTGTTCGATGATGTGAGAGAGCGCCGGTGTTTCCGATGAACGTAATTCATCGTAATATGAGCACGCGTCCGCGTGATAGATTGACGTCAACCGTCTTACCGCGATCAACCTTCTGTTTGTCGCGCACGAAATTCCGGAAATCGTTTGAAAAAGCAGAAATCACGGCAAATGCAAACCGAGAGTTCAGCCTGGTTGATTTATACGGTGAGATTGCCGGTTAATGGCTGCGTTCGCGGTCTGATCAAATATTATTTAGCGTTCCACTCTATCCACGTTCCAGTCACGTTTCAGCGGAGTGAATAACCGACCGCGATCGGTCGTCGACTGGATCGCCACTTTATATCAATCGCGCGAGTTTCAACGATAAATCGTTATATCCCATGTGAAAATTAATCGCTTTATGCATTTCGTCAAAGTCCGCAAAAAGTTACCAAATACCGCAGATGAAACGTATTACCGAGCTTTCCGTGTTTGTATCACATCAATATTTACGTAGAATCGTAGAAGAGAAAAGTTTGTCAACTTTAGCGATAGCTGGCACTGACTTTTTGTTTTCTGTAATCTTTCGCTACATATGTTGGTATTACACTGTACTACAACTACAATCGTGATACTATGTTGCATCCGGTCATGAGAAAAATCGTGCAAAGATTACACCATTTGTTTACGAGGAGCCCGTTATCGCCGTTCGAGGTGATTCACTTCGTGTACACTTCTATCTCAACTTGTATATCGTATCGTCAAGCTTGAACAAGGAGCTCACGCGATTACGTAAATGCGGAATCGGGCAACGCGTACGTGACGTTACGGGCGTCGTCACGCTAGAAAACCGACAAACAATGATTAACTAAGTCACAATTGCTTTTTTTCAGGCTGCAATATAACATTTTTGACGCGTTCTTCGAATTCTTAGCATCTTCTTGGTAAATTTAGAATACACGAGCGTTCTGCTTAGTTTGATGCTTTAAGATGTTAATCTCTATAAATATACTCTCTACTATTAGCACACCTGTTCGTTTCATACAGAATGTGACAGTAATTAATCAGAATGAAATAATAATTCAAACTGTATACGTGTATGCCAAAATGGTGAAAAATTATTTGCATGAATTTTATGAATTTGCAATTTAATAATCACCGCTTATAGAATTCTTTGGTCTAAACTCCGTTCGAATAATTTATCCTAAAACGCTTACTCTATCGGAGGACCTTCATTTTCTTGCCACATTCTCAGCGCTTTGATCTCAAAGTTATTAGCCAATTGAATGCAGCGATCATTAAGCTGCCATAGAGGATCTGGAAACCAGGTTCGAAGAATCGATAGCACGTGTGCCAGGGAGACCGCAGCGATTATGCTGCATCTATTATCGGAGAGCAACAAACAACTCGATTCTGCGGCCTGATCCAAGACGTGATCTTGACGAATTGTCCCCGAGAGGAAACGTAATCCCTTTAGAGGCCGCAAGCAACCGGCGACCATCGAAAGATCAACCGCCGTCGACTGGCTTTCTCGATCTCTCTAACATCCAGCTGAGAGATCGATGCAAGGATTGGTACAGTGAACGATCCTGGAATCGGGCTAACGACGTCCTCCCATCTATTAATTGAGTCGAACCTTCGTGTATCTGACTGCTTGTTGAAGAAAAAACATCAGCTTCTGACGTTTGCTTCTTACTCGAGATTATCTTTTTGCATCAGAGATTCGTCCTTTCAATGATAAATAACGAAACAACAGTTTCTTTAGAGATTTAGATTTATCTTTCAAACGAATCACGAACCATTTAAATCCGAATTTTTAAACGCAATTTGTTCACGCCTTGATTTCCTTGATTAAGGTCTCTTTAAAATCACGTAGAATAGGAAATACGGTGTTTGCCCGATTTTAATTGAATCTGTAAACCGTAATGCGGCGGTCACGGCGTTGCAGCGAGTCAAGAAGAACATTGAAAATATAACGAATTCAATTCGTTAATTTCGTTCGACTGAGCGTTCCTTTCGCCTCGAAATTCTGAATTTTCTACGACAGACTGAAATTAGCGGCCGTGAACGCGGTAATGCGAAGCGTCGCGAATAAAATCGTTGTCCGGAATCGCGTCGCGTATTTGAGCTAATTAGTCGTGTAACGATAATGGGTGGCAGGCTCGTTCGTTCGAGAGTTCCCAGAGAGATCCTTCTTTTTCCCAATGTTCTTCCACCGATTTTTCGTTCTTTCGTTGAAAACACGCGAGCATCGTTCCCTTCTCTTTTTCTAATGCAAAATTTTACACAACAAAATATAATTTTACGACGTTAAAGTTGATAGAGAATATATACCATTGCATTCTCGGATTTGTTTACAACGAACAAAA